>NC_080671.1:36890088-37190088 GCF_030247195.1 Topomyia yanbarensis | reverse complement strand
CATTGTATCCCAACGTCACTAGAATCATGCAGCCTGCGGGTGTTGCTGCATTCAAACCGCTGAAAACCGGATGGACAAAAACAGTAGAGCGATTTCAATGGGATAACCCAAATGCTGCAGGAACAACCCACAAATTTGCCTCAGTTCTCCTAGATTGCTTGCGTGACTTTGACAGTAAAATCTATGAAAAATGGCTTTAAGGCTTCAGGGCTGTTCCCGTGGAATTACAGTGCAATCAACTTCAATAAGTGTTTGGGTAAACCTGCTGCTGCATTGAACCACAGGGTAGAAACCCCGGAGATTCAAGAACTAAACGATGCTGGAAGTAAGCTGCAAAATGCAAAACGGACGCTATACATGTGTTAGGAATATATCGGCAGCGCGAGAATAAAGAAAACTTAAAAGTGATTTCGTGTGCTGCGCGAACGACGATGAGCTGGCTCTTCTTAACATTTACACCTTTTTACCCCATCCGGACATTGTAACACCGGTTGCGGAAAAAACTAATGAAGACGAGACTTTCTGCAGCTTCTATTATAGTTCAATTACGGAACTAACACTTGTACCTACTGATGTTCAAGATCAAAAGAGCAGTTTTACATACGAAGCAAATGTTTTTTTCAGAGCAGAATGAGGAAGCAACTTCGGCCGAAGTAATTTCGGAACTATCTGTAAGACCTATGAAAATTTTTCTTAAGGTGCCACCCACGCCTAAACGATCAGCTCAGCGGGAATATAAATCGAAGCAATATCATGACATCTGATGAGTTCATCGAAGAGTTTAAACAGAAAGAAAAGGATAAAAACCGCTTAGATGAAGAGAAACGCCAAAGGAGAATTGCTAGAGAAGAGCGTAAGATGGCTGTTGAATTGGTTAAAACGGAGAAGGCTAAGTTGAAAGCAGAACAGAAAATACAGAAAAAAATCGAGAAAAACTTCAAAAGGGAAAACAAAAATCATGATTTGAATTTGCTGGATTTATGGAATGAATGAACCGATATGCGATGAATTCAATAATAATACGAAATATCAATGAATGTTCGGTTCTGTTTCATTTTTTTTTACCAATACTTGTTCTAATAAATATGCTTTGAATTCAGTAGCATGATGTATTCACTTAGGAAATTATATAAGACACTCTAAAATATTGATTGGGTTTACTTTTGAAAATCAGAATCTCAATTCTACACGTGCAAAAATTTCTTTAACATTTGATTGTTGAAAATATAACCTGGATGATGTCTAATCTTTTCTCTATTACCTATTCTGTAATATTGTGGCATGATGGAATTCAAGAAACTATGCTTTAGAGCATGGGGACGAAATATTAATGCAAGAGGAAGATCAAATTTGGGGGGACGAAAATTGAAACACATCTTGATTCAGAATATTGCAATTTTTTCGATAATTGAATGTTTTAAATGACTTTATTTTTTTATTTTAATTCATTGATTTTACACGGCTCAATGCGTTAGCTTAGAGGAACCTTGGGTCTTTTATATATTTACAAGATGTAACAAATAAAAATTACAATACATTTTATTTTGAGCCTGTAAGATCCCGTGCGCGCAACTTGCTATTGCGAGCGGAGAACTTTTTTCGCGTCGTGAAGATGTTCCTTCTCTCGCCAATTTCGGGGTTATCTATGTGTCTCTCGTTGTCGTTTACGTCCGTATCAGCATCTTGATTACTGCCTTGATACTCGCGATTAGATGTTCTTCCTGGCTTCTTGCCCTTGCGGGTCACGAATGTGAACACTCCATCCTTGGTGGTAGTTTCTTCACTGGTGGTATTAGTTGTTAAGTTTGAAGCACTAGACGCAGCTTTTACAGTTGTCATTATTGTCTGAACAGCAGCCACAAATTTGGCAACCGTTTGCGGTTCGGGTGAAGCTGGAGCTTGAGTGTTGGCATTTCTTACTGCAGGTAAGCATTCCTCAGCGGTTTCTGGGCAGGGTTGTCCATAGTGTGTCGTTTGTTCACAGAACTGGCACGTATTCGTTTGTCCTTGATATGTACAAAGAGTTCGCTGTGTAATGGTATCACCCCCTTCTGTTTTGTACTGCAGGGTAAGGTAGGAGGGAATGGGTTGGTCTACCCGCATTCTCACCACAAAGACACCATTTGAAATACCTGGGAAGTAGTTTCTCCATGTGTCCTCCGTAATAGATTCTACTGTTCCGAAATTCGACATGAATGTTTTAATTGCCACTTTGCAAGTAAGTGGAGATAAATCATGTAATTTAACTTCAATATTTCCATTATCCATGTATATACTGATCTTTATTTCAGCGTTTTCACAAACAAGCACGTGTTTCAAATTGTTCTGCGAAATAAATCTTTTCGCTTGGGCGAATTTGTTGAAGGTTATCAGCACCACATGCCTGACGTGTTCAAGCTGTATGGAGCTGACTTCCGAAAACTGAAGCTACATTTTCACCTTCAGCAGATGTTCCACATCACGAATACTTGGTCTTATGCGAAAAGACCTGAAGTCAATCGCCACTGTGTTAGGCCGAATAATCACGTTTTGTTGATGAGACCCAGTCATCTTGAAAAATCACCCAAGAATACTAATAACGGTATCCTTTGTTCTTCAAACAATGCACACAAGTAACTGTTTTTTTTCGTTCGCTTTGCACTGGCTCGGACAGAAGCAGGAGCGCACTGAGTATCGTGACCGCTGTCTTTGATGGTTGAAAATAGACTGAAATGGCTTTTAATCATGATTATCGGATATTATATGATGCTTGGTAAGAATGATAAAATCGAATTAGTAATAGCAGTTCAACATTATTGAAATTTCGCGTTTTTTTGAAAACAAACGTTTTAGGGGGCGAACTATAGTACATTTACCCTACATGACTGAAAAAATTCTCATTTTTATTGAACACCTGTTAAATCGAATCGAATACCGGAAAAAATGACCGATGATTCCTAGAAAGGAAAAAAATTCACGGTAGACAATAAATTACCCACTATTCTATCATATGCGTCAGTTTTGCATCCATTTTCCGACGCAGCTGTCACAAGTGCTCAAATGAACACTTAAACAGACTTATAACAATTGTGCACTAATACTAAATACTACAATTATTGCAACATTAACATCAAAAGGCTTCTATTTTTACATTTCTTTAACGGTTGAGTGTTATTTTTGGCTGATGCAGATATTGAAAAAACACGAAAAGGCCTACAAGCCTCTCGACCTCTCGGATGCAGCACTATAGAGGCATAATGCAACAACCATTTTATAGCAGTTGTCTGTCGGAGGTTCTTTACAACTGATGCATGAAATAGGAATCAGAATTAGGGAATTAGAGCATCAAAATGCATGTAACTTTACACGTTTTACTCAACTATATAAAAATTAAAACGTTAGTTTTTCAATTAACAAGACTTTAATGTGAAAAATATAGTAAAATTTGTTGATAACAGGTATAACTACAAGATATTTTTTCTGCGTACAATGGCGAGCATACAAAACACAGCCATTGTCCCAATTCATCGAGCTCAGTCGATTGGTATGTAGGACTCGGCCTCGGAAAGTACGAGCGGTTTCTAAACTTTTCTTTTAACTAAAAGAACAATACATATGGCACTACAAAAAAAACAGATTCAACGGAAAGTGGAAGTAATTTTACAGTACGATCAAAGGCAAAAGTAAGCAACATTCCCAATGGGAAAATGCATCGCACATCATGTGACCAACGGGCACCAGTTGTATATTGTTTTTACAATCCTTGCATTCAAGCTCCGGCCTTCCGAAGCTATGACAAATAAAACACACAAACAGAACCGTAATATGCTGATGTCCAAAGGACTTGTTTGTAATCATCCTTCGCTGTTGCTGACATAATTTCACATGCTCAAAAGTAACGTGAGCATCAGAGGAAGATGATCCGCCTGCGGATGTTCGGCCCAGAAATGTAACATCTCTATGCTCCAGTCCAGCAATCAACTTGCAGTATGTGTGTACAATGTCCTGTACATGTCACCAGGGAGTGACACCGTTATTAGTCGGAGCAGAAGGAAAGAGGGTACATACTGAATCAATCATGTCGTAGGTTGGTTGGTTGGTTAGTTGCTAAGAACTTCCGACCGGAATACGAAATTATGTGACAACTTGACAAGTCTTCGATCACTACGATGAGCGTTTCATCATCATCATCATCATAGTCATCAGTTTCTATTTATTATTCGCTTTCGCTGTCTTGGAATTGAGATTCCGGTTTCGTTCTGAGGAGCTCGACAGCCGAAGTTTGTCATATGGCAACTTCCGCAAGCAGTTGAAGGTAAGAATAGAATACTGTTTAGTATGGCTATGAAAGAGAATGCCCGTGCTCTTTTTCGGTGTTGTTAGCTTTACAGTGGGTACTTCCAACGTTAGAATCCGAAGTTAAGAATGATATTTGTCGATAGAAATCACATTATAGTTTAGTTCATGCTATTTCAGAACTTAACTGAAATCGAACTAAATTAGAGAAGAAGCTCGCCAAAGCTGTGCATCAACTGAATAAATATTCCCCAAACAGACAAAAAACGTACCCATATTCTATAGGAGTTTTCCTTCTAACGGAGAAAAATAATTCAATCTGCTGACCCCCTCAGTCAATTCCCCACTGACCATCAACACGGCATCCTCATATCAATAGTCTGCAAAACGCTGAGCCAAACTGTCCAACTGATGGGAAAAGACAAAATCAAATTCAATAAACTTATTTCGGCTTGATTGGACTGCTCTGCTCAGTTTTCTTCTCGGTTTCAAGGGAACCAAGTGCCAAGCTGGCACACAGGACCCGTCATGTGGATCACGAATCGATTTAGCTGATTTCAATTATTTAAGGACTCTTTCGCTTTCTTCTCTAGACAAACAACCAGCAACCAACTAAAAACCAACTCTGACGATAGATTCAGATATGTGCTGCGACCAAGACTGGGCACTGGGAGGGAGTCATAAAGACCGGCTACAAGTAGAACGGCAAGCAAGCAAACAGTCGGAAAGATCGGCCATGGTTGTAAAATATCACAAAAAAGAGGCTGCAGAAAATGGTTGGAAAATTTTAATTTTATTAACCAAAGCAACTGTGCACCGAAAGGGGGGAATATTTATTTCTGCCAGGCAGCAGTATCCTGTTGATCCTTGCAAGGCTGCGGGGTTTTTCGAATGTTTACTGGTTCGTTTTACGGAGCTGCAACATGTTTTTTTGCTGAACGTTCTCGAAAAGAATACACTTCGGAAATGTAAATATTTGCGGTTCGCTTGAAAGTCTAGTGGCTGCATTCTGGTCGAAGAATAAATATAAGAAGAACGGAAGGTAACACCTAAATCTGCGAAAAATGGGTAAATATATGAAAGATTATGAAAGAATCATATGAGTAAGAAAAGCGACTGGAAGATGGTTATACGGTTGTTCGGATTTTTCGGTCTTTAATTTAAGAACGGCTGTTTTGTACTGTCCAACGTTTCGGCCACTGTTTTTGGCCCTTTCCAGGGGTGAGAATGTCTATCGTTCTTCGTTAATGTGTCTTGTACCAACGATTTGATGGTCTATGTATTGTTCTTCATATACATGGGTGTGGTGGGTAACAATATTTAACTTGTACATCACACTTTTGCGTCACTGTGCACAGCGGAGCAAATTCTTTCGGAATTTGCATAACATTCCCAGTCCGCTATTCGATGTCAGCATGTTTGTATACTTGCTACAGCTCGTGATTCGTGCGTCTGGGTGATTCTTCATTTTCTACTGTGCTGATGAATATTGAACGCAGATTTCTTTTCTCAAATACATCGATAGTTTGCTCAATTCAACGTCCATGCCTCACTGCTGTACATCGCAACAAGGAGTATCAGCAGTTTATATAGAGTATGTTAGTTGCGCATCTATAGGATACGAGTCTTTAGCTAACTCCACAAACGATATAAAGCTCTATTCGCTGCCGTAATACCGCTTTTCACGACATCGTTATCACATATCAACAGTTTTCCTAGATATATGAGTTCGTCGTCAACCTCCCATACATTTCCATCATGCAGTCCCCTTTTTTAAAGGCAGGAATGTCTCTTCCGCTATTCTGCGATCAACACCGATGATGTAGATGTCGTCCGCGAAGCCAGGAAACTTGTGTTATCTCGTGATCATGGTCCAGTTGCTTTGCACAATAGATCGTCACAGTTGAACAATAAATTAGAGTGTGCATTGTCCCGCTAAATTTATCTTATGCCACAAACGAGTTAGATGTATGTCCAACTATTTTGAAGTTTAGTTTTCACCCATCCAGCGTTATACATGGTAGCTTCATCAGTTTTGCCGGAATGCCATGTTTATGCATTATCGCTATCGTTCAGTTCGTTTCACTAAATCGTACGCTGCCTTGAAATTCACAAACTGATTCGCCGACAAAGGATTCAGTTAACGGCTACAGTCTGCTGAACATAGCACAGAAGAGTACCTGAGAGGTGCCATGGATGATCGTTATGGCTCGGTTAGTTATTACACGAGAGTTAACGACCATTTTTGTAGATATCAACCCATCAAACCAGCCTGAAACCATTTCTTTTTTCATCCAGATCCAGAGATTGCTTCGCATTGCCAGCCACTCACAATTTTTAGGAGTTCAGTCGATATTTCGTTCTTCCCAACGACATCACCGTTAGCTCTCAAAAAGTCTTTTGCATTTCATCTAACGTGGCTGAATCCACGGCATGTCATCTCCAAGTCTAATTCTGATTGTGTCTTCTCTACTTGTTTGCCCGTTCAATAGTGACTTAAAGTGCTCCTCCACCTGGCAGCCATTTCTGTACGAACTGTCAACAAGTTCCCGTCCCGATCATTAATCAAAGCGGGGCACCAGAGTGCTTTTGCTCCTCGGATTGTTGATCGAGCTTCTCCTTTGAAGCTTAAAAAGACGATCGCTACCACATTTTATTCGCAGATTTGTGCCTTGCCATGCCATCTCCTCATCTTCCTGTTGGAAACGGAAAACGAGATGAAAGAAAAAGCTAGGGAAATTGAAGATAACAACCACAACAAAATACAGTAAACAGTTTAAACTTTTCACTCTCGAAAGAATAATTAACGCTACCAATATCCTTAAGTTTTAGTTCCCTGAACATAGACTCTGTCAGGTGATACAAAGTTACGTAATCGGATTCACAAAGATCACATGAACAATACTCAGTACGCTGAATAGTAACCACGTGCATATTGCCTAACTAAGATTTCATTAACTCTCATCAGCTTAATCAGAACTCCTTTTCCTGCGGGACATCACGCAATACTAGAGAATTGCTCAGAAACATAAATCATGTTTTCGTTTTTTTGGAGCTAGCGTCAATCCGGTGCTAACTTAGCCCTATCACTAAGTTAGTGTCGGATTCTGATGAGACAAAGTCGAAGTTCGAAAGTATTTACATTCTCTTCGAAATAGAACTGGAATGATTCTATCTTTTCCCATCATTCTCATACGGAGCAAAACACAATTCTACGAGTATTCTACTATCCAAGAATCAGAGCTTAGTGACAGTCGTCGGTTATGGCTTCATACAACCTGGAAGTTTATGTTTCGTACATCGTACATTTCTTCTTTACAATGTCGGTGAGTTCAATCATTTCTAAATAACTTTTTGAATCTAGCAAGTTCGGCATTCCCCCAAGGGGTCTTCTAGAAGCACTCATAACTCGACGCGGACAAGCCTTTCGGTTTGTTGCTACTGTGAGTAATTTTGTTTTATCCACGACCTCATCCCAGTCACTTGGAGATTCAATCGTTGGAAAGTACCCATGAAATCTAGCCAGAGTCACCAATCCCTCTTCGTAGAGATTTGGTAGATTTGGGATGTGACGATATTTAGCGTACGATTAAATGACCAAATATTATGTATTTATGATCAAATAACGACGTTTTGAGCTCGTTCGGTACGATCTAGTTTGCCAACTCGTGCATAACACTACCGTAGCAAAGAGTTACATCTAACACCCTACATTGAATATATGGCGATTTGTGCTGCCTAAGTATTCCAGCAATCCAGAGCCTCTCAATGTCCCAAATTATCACCGACCAAATTATCATTCAGCCACAGTATGATAGAATGGGTTCGATTAATTATACGGTAAATATGTCAAAAATAGACGTAGACGATCTGTCTATATCAACGACAGTCATATGACTGTGACAGCAAAACTATTGCGAGTTGTGAGGTCGGATATAAGATATGCATTAATAGCACTATTTCCAGTTATACAGGCACGAGGCATACTGGCATATGTTAGTCTCGCCAGCCAGTCAGTCCTCGGAACGAATAAACACCATAACTTGGGGACTCCTGTTTCCAGTCGCTTCTTACGACATGGGAGTTAGAATCCACATCGACTCTTGGCTGCGATTCTTCAACCTGTCGCATGCCACACAGCCTCTAGGCTGGTTTGTCCAAAGAAAGACAATAGACTGTTATAGATCTTCTAGTGGACCACAGCCGCGTCGATGAATCTCACTATTAGGATATTGGGGCAGAAGTGCAGCCAACTAAAAACTGGGGAACTCACTGATTTCATCATCATTCTCACTCTGTTGTTTCCGTTAGAAATTTTTCCAACTAAACTTAGAGAAAAGAAAAACATAGCTATCGGCACAATAAGAATTCTGTTTTCGACCTATTGCATTGTTTTGTTAATCCGAAACATCAGTTAAAATTGGTTTGTTCAATAGTATGTAAGAACAAGATATATGTTCCGTCCAGTACCAGCAACGGTATTCTACTGTCTTTTGTTGTTGATCCTCATTATTTTTGTCGGACCCCTCGATAAATATATCTGTTACATTTCCTTCTTTTCAACATGAGCTGTTCTTCGTTTAGACATATATCAAAAAAGATATCTCCGGTGCAGTTGATTGATAAATGATTGTAGAAAAAATCATGATTTATAGGAATATTATACAGTCTAAATAGTTAGACGAATAACGATTGCTTAGTCGCAGTACGCGAAAAGCTTCTCATAAGAGATGGGGTTTCTTTCGATTCCTGTGATATTCAGGGGCTCCAATGCTTCCAACATCTCGAAGTAACTTCTGAACAAATATTTGTAACCGTCGGAAATCTTCTCGATTCGAGTTTTTTTTTTTCTTAATGGACATATATTATTTGTAAACTATGGAACAGCAAAGGGAACGTTTGTATTGTCCGCAAATTGTATTTTGATCTTTTCAGCCATTCCGTCGTCATTTCGCATGACAGCTTGAAAGATCCGACCAAAAAGTGATTGCTGCACAAGCGTGATATTTTTTCGATGAATTGCTTTAATTTCGGAAGTACGGCAAAAAAGGTATTTTGCCCCACATTAGGACATAGTTTTAAAATTTTACCAATAAGACATATAACGACTGCAAAGGTTGGAAAATATACTCATGCACAACATTGACCACCAACAAAGATTTCTTAAAAACGTATTATTTACCAAACAATCAATAAAAATGGTATTTTTCATTGAATACTTTTTTTCCATTTCCGCCCCCCAAATTTTATTTTGGCCGGTGGCGGAATTATATTTTGGCCATGGTAATAATTTTGCAAACATATCATCGCTCACTTTGTGTATACTCGCAATAATTAGATATTGTTGAAATAAACTACCATCATAAGAATAAAGAATAGAGAATTATCAAATTTTACTGTTCTTCAAGGTTTCTCTTATATTTTTGGCATTAAAAATGTCTTACTCCACTATCTGGGGCTAGGTGTCATTCTAAAATCTAAACTATCTCCCATGTAACGAAACTATGTAAGGTTTGCACGCTTATAACTCCGATATTACTAGATGGATTTTAATCATTCATACACCAACCGATTCAGAAACACCTAACTTAAATATTGGTAATAATTTAATATCTCCCCAATAAAAGTAGACTTTTGGAAATTGGTAAAATTAAAAAGTTCACAAAAAACGGGAAAAATACCATTCGTGAGGCAGATTTCTCAGACACAGCCGTCAAAAGAGGGCAGCTTAGTTGCTCAATGAAACACGAAAAGTCATAAATAGAAGCAACGCATGTCCGTTTAAATCAGTTGTTGCTCTTATCCCACACGAGCAACGTCGTCTCCGGGCGATGCAATAAGCGCTATCGATTTTCGGTAACGTTGGCATTTGCACACACTCGCACCTAAGTGACTAAACCATATACGGTTAGTTTATAAATAGAGGTGACGCGTACCCGTTTGAATCAGTTTTTGTTCTTATGTCGAACGGGTAAGATCATGGCTGCAGCGTCTGGGCACTACAATAAGCGGTAGACGCTATGCATTTTCGGCAGCGGTGGCCGTGTGCGGATTTGTCGGGTACCAGCATGGTGTCACAGAATGATTTGCAAAGTGGGTGGGCGGGGTGGTTTGGATTTAATTCAATACGGTGTGTGCTGCTTAAGAGTGTTGCGTTTGAAAAAAATATATTTATTTTTATGCATGCGTGTGCGTTGTAACTTGTTAATCCATGTTTACGGCGCTTTGTAGCTGCGTAGGGTAAAGAGCCAATTGGTTTTCATGTTTCATATTTCGGTTATGTTTTTTATCAGTAAGGCATCTGACAACGTGCTTCTGTAGTTATTGCACTGTTCAGCAGCGTACTATTTTATATAGGAGAGTACACTCAGGTTTTTTACGCGGATTTTGTAATTGCATCGGAAACAATCACATTCCCAGCAGAACTTTTTGTTTTCTAATTTCAAACACTTTTGTTTCGTACTGCACACAACGGAAAATTTTAAAACAGAACTTACCGTCCCAGCAGCAGTTGAAGCGGGTGTTCTTTTTCGATTCAAATTCAATCCATGTCTTAAGTGTTACTGGACTTAAAATTGTTTTCCCAGTTTAACCAGTCAGAATATCTGTCCTACCCTATGTATTTAAAACACAGTTCTAATTGCGTTTTAAGGTATACAACAAATACGGTTGGGTATACTAATTTAAATTTTAAAATAAATCTGTTTTAAATTATGAAACAAACCGCTGTACTGAAGATATAATTATGTCAGTCCTATTACCACATAAAACACCTATATAACATAAAACGCTGCAGAATTGGTTTAATAATACAATGTTTACACTACAGAGTTATAACACGTTTTAATAATTAGCAACAAGAAAAATGTCACCAAGATAGCATAAAAACCCGTTTTAACTGGTAGTGCGAACGTTGCATAAAAATGTAATTTATCAAATAATTTCATTTTTCCACCACTAATCGATCAAGAAATACTTACACTTAAGATTGTTTACTTAAGTTCATTAGTACATTATTGAAAATTTAAATGGAAAATGAAATTTCATATTTTATGGAGAATCTGTATATTTCCGTTGGCGGGCGTGGGTTTCCTCATCACAGCTCTCAATATGGAACTTTTCTTTTGAATATATTTTCTGGACAGACCAGCCTATTTTTACTAGATGGATCAGCCAAATAATGCCAATCACCTAGTGAGATACTTGATTAATTAATAGATTACCGTTAAAAGACCTTCAATAAATTATGTTTTAATGGGGAGGGTATATAGCAAATTGTAACATATGAAAACAGGCGAGTGAACAAGAACGTGTGTCGATATGTGTGATAGATAAAAAAGCTATATTTTTAATGTCACCGTGGTCGTGTCCTGTACACAACCCTTTAATTTTTTTCGAATATTGAAGTCCGTTCTATGTAACAGCAGGGAAATCTGAGCTGAATAATGCCGCGTACAGTAACAAACACCAGATTAACTACGATCGGTCCTAGTACCACTAAACCAACCGTTATCACCAACAGCGAAGCAACAATGGTTACACCAAATGCCTCCAAACCAACAACCAACACCAGCGACCCGTAAGTAGAAGAAACAAATAAGAACATCCGACCGGGAGCATCATGAATGCAGTACCGATGACGACATGGCCGCGGTCGAAAACGCAAGACAAGACGGACCGAATGATCTCCAAGGTGCGGTAGACAACGCAGCTAATGTTTCACCGCCAAGGAAGCGGATCTCAACACGCAGCGGCAAGCTGCGGCAACAAGACCCGATATTTTAAAAGCTAATTTTAATTTTTACATAGTATAAAAATCATAAAAGTCCCACGGCTCAGTTATGCTAACACTTTGAGCCGTGTCAAATATTGTGGTCATAGCTTATTGTATGATCTGCGATGTAGTTTTTTGGTATAATTAACGCAATTTTACTTTCATAGATTAGTTACAATTACAGGGTCGTCAAACGGTGAAATAACATAGTCTTCACTAAAGGGATTGGAATGACAAGGAGACGCCATGTTCCGTTTGAAGTTTCAATTCAGCTGTAGAAGCTTACAGCTGAGTTCGGATTCAGGGCGGAACATGTCGTTTCTTTGTTTTTTATATCTCTTCAGTTCTCACAAGTCTCCTATCTCATGCCTCCACGAGAGTCTAAGTCTATTGATGACATTTGGTCCTTAGACCGGCAACGACTGGGTGCGAGCAGATCTAATAAAGGAAACACAACCGTAAAAATGAATATCTGATTGGAAATCAGCCGCAACAAGACTTTAATCTGACTAGTATCAATGATCGCGGGTCAATACGTACTGAAAATTCGCCACGTCTGTTTTTATGAATCTAATTTCTAGTTCCGTTGTTGCTAACGAGCCCGTGTATCAAGTTAACAATTCTTTGTATTTCTCTTCAATGGTCGTTATTATCGCTTGTATACGTGTATTTTACAAATCATTCGATACGTAAAATAGGAAATACATACCTTGCTTTATAACATCTCGTGCTATCATAACTCTTTGCCTGTATAACGTGTTATGATAGTTTTCAACCAAATAAATATACCGTAGAGAAGAAGTAGCGAATTCTGTCTAAATACTGTTACAATAGATAGTGATCCGGCCCATTACGCAGATGAGATTAGCTTTTCTAGGCAATACTCCCACGGTCGGCTGTGTGGAGTTCAAATTGCTTTTGTTTAGGAAAAATAGGATACTCTCGGTAGCCGGCTGCCCGGAGTTTAAAAAGAACCAAAACTAAACAAGATCTTTTCTTTTTCGAGTGATCGTGTACTCGAGGACTAACTAAACAACTACATAATAAAATATTCTTTACAGGTCGCATCGCTTGCTTGGAGCGAATCCTAGACCTTATACCCTGCCAAACCACCAACTCCTGTGACACCTATGGAAGAGTCTGATGAATCATCATCCTTCCGTTAAGTAGGTGGAGCATCAACACTTCCTGTCTACCTTATCCTTCCCGGGGATGATGGAGATGGGGGCGGCCGGCAATGATGGCTATCATGTGTTGAGGTTTTAATATGGGTCGGATTGGTATGAATTCCTACTAACCACTGCCTAAGCAACTCGTATTAGATAATCAGCAGTCATACGTGATGAAGTCAGTGTGCAATCCGCCAAAATCATCATCACAGCGCAACGTATAGATTAGTTACAAGTAACATAATTTATTCAACAAAACATGGCGTATTTTGATTACAATGTGTTTTCGCAGTAGTTCGCAATATTGCTACTTTCTCCAGTTTTTCTTCATTTCGGTATAGCGGTTGATGAGTTTCCACCATTTTGTGATTTATACTGGTAATATGAAAAAATATAAAGTACCTCTGTTACTTACTGGTATAAGCAACTGCATCGACCGCTTTAGCTTTGTTTGGACGGATCAGAGACACAGAAACTCGCTTCTCAGAAATCTTCGGCTCGAATTACGATTTGCTGGCATATATAACATTGTCTGGTGTTGATTCAGTGTTGTCAGTGTTAAAGCCTTCGTTTTTATTTAATATATGATGCAAAAATGTAAATTACGCTTCATCATTCAAAATGACGAATTTTCCCTTCGCAAAATGTTTACGGTGAAGTGTACGGCAACAAATTGGTATTTTTTTTTCGGGTTACTACGCTTTATATTGTGCAGCTCGCTTATGTCTATGATAAATTACGTTGTTTTTCTTCAAAATACAGTGGGTAGCTTAAAATGCTAAATTTTCGTATTAATTTGCCTGTTGATGGTTCAACCTTGTTTTTGGTACTTGACCTCATATTTTGAATTGTTGTGGAGCTTAATTCTGGTTGGTGTCCACATTTAATCCAAGAACGCACCGTAAGATGATTATTAAACCACGATTCGTGTTATGCTGTCCATAGGATCCCGCAGTTTTTATTGAAAAGTGCATCAAACACTGATGCCATTGTCAGGGGTGGTTCGACGTACCTACGAAAGTAGGCACAGACCAAGGCTAAAAAAACCATTCTGGATAGAGATCAACGCTGGAAGGAGAGCTCAGCGACCATCCCTTCGTCGGTTTCAGTGCAGCGGATGGCAAAGGCTGTAGACGTGGTTGAAAAGAGAACGGAAGCTCGACAACATAAGAAGTATCAGGTGGTGAAGCTGTAGCCTCGAAGAAATTGTCAAATAGATTTAAGAAAGTGGGAGTGGAGAAAGATGAGGTTGTGAAAGTACGAAGAGTACATTACAGTTTGCATAGACTAATCATTCGTTTGCTTACTATCCACTAAACTCCAGAGTAAGCGTGCTGACCCTGATGTATTTTATTTACAGCTGGGGCCGGCCAACAGTTACATATTAAAAGAAGAATCCTCTCAATTATAGGAATTATTGAAAATTTGATGATGACGCTAAAAATACTACACCATTTTTTAAACTACCGAAATTAGCTTGAATCAAATTTTGTAAGGCTTCCAAAAAATGTTTAGGGCACACACGTTGTAAGTAGAATTATAATTGCATTATTGGATGGTTTACATCTTTTTTGTATATTTCAAAAATCTAAAAATAAAATTTTCTACGACAAAAGGTGTACTACACAAATGTCTACCTTCCTTTGAAGAAAAAGAGATTTGCGACGAGGCGTAACGTCTGAAGACGTGCAAGTTCCATAAATATGGAAAACCATCCCAACTATCACTTACGAAGGTGTCATAAGCTCTTATTAAAGATTTGCGTTGGACCCTTTCTTCGTAGATTGGTTCGCTTTTTCTTTAGACCGATAAACGGTGATATGCCCATTCTAATCTTATTAGGAAGGGTACCGCACTGTTTCGATAATTACTTGGCTACGATAAACTGATAGTGCTTCAACCGGTATCCAAGTTCTTGATTCGTTCCTAAAATAGTGTATGTGGTAACAAACCTGGTGAGACGAATATAAAATACTCGTGGTAGGGAGAAGCATTACTGGAATTGAACGTGCCAATTTGCATCATATTTTTGGTGTCAATATGATGAACAGAGACAACAGTGTGTTGTGGAACATAAAATATGTTAAAAAAGGCTTAACACCCTACGACTAAATAAGATTTCCTACTTAACGCTAGACACTATTTTTTTTCCTTTTGCATAGAAGTTATCCTTCGTAGTGATAGTCATGGCAGAATGTCACGCATAAGTGCGTACGGTTCATACGCAACGGTTACGGCTACGGGTAAGAAGCTTATGGGTATCACGTGAAACGATTGAAGGTATTCAAAGTCCAGCTCAGTCATCGTTCCTCAGTAACGCACTACAGTCGGAAATGAACCGAGGTGACGTAATCTGATTTTATCTAGACTTCGACCGAAGCAATTGTCTCTAGTTTTGCCATCACTTTAGGTACGTAAAGGAAGTAACATGATGCGTAAGTTGTTACAGGTATTTCCCTTTACCCATAGCGTACTGTTTCAGGACGCATTACCTATATCACTAACTCACAGCATACAAAGAGATAAATGCACTCGTAGAAATAATAGAAT
The DNA here is from genome assembly GCF_030247195.1 of Topomyia yanbarensis. Lineage (NCBI taxonomy): Eukaryota > Metazoa > Arthropoda > Insecta > Diptera > Culicidae > Topomyia > Topomyia yanbarensis. The sequence goes on along the minus strand of NC_080671.1, from coordinate 37,174,320 downwards.
AATCTATAAAAAGCTTTTCTCCTTGTTAGAACATTAATATTTGGTCGATGTTAAGTCAGACCGGACTAAGTGACAATATATTGATTTCTAGAAAAACCGAGTTTATCGTTTCAATCGCAGCATCCTTTACGTTATAATTGGAAATTATTTTTTGCCATAATTCTTGTTTGTTGTTACATATTTCAAATCTGGCAAGAGGCTAAATGTAGCTGAAGAAATTCTTTATCCAGTGCTATCATTATCTCACATTTTTATGTTTTGCGACTTAGTCCGGTCTTACTTAACACCGACCATTTCATTTTAACATGATTAGGAATTGGTAAAGAAAACTATGAAAGGTTGGTTTATGGCATCATTCTTGGATCAAATGAGCAAGTCTTCAACCGTAGTAGTCGGGATGTTCTATAAAGTTTATAAAATGTGAATCACCCGAGACTAGACTGCTTTTGGAAACCTCAAAGATATTTCTTATGCTGATTTTGTTTTTGGTTTTGAGTCGAACCACAAATATGGATTTACTTATTTACTCATGACAGTTTCGAACGAACCTAAAATGACTACGTCCAAAAAACGAAATCAACATTACTTTGTGCTGTCGGAGCTCTTAAATCATCCCAATGCCGTATGAAAAACGCCACAACCAATCCATCTGCCGCCGAATTCCGGTAGCCCAACTTTCCTTCTCCAACCATCGCATCATCATCATACCCTATCCACACCCGGTCAGCTGATGATTAAAGCACAGAAATGATTCGCCTCGCAGAAGACAACCGAGATGCCTTAAAACAACCGCAATCTAAAATAGCGCTCTCCAGATAGCCATTTAACGGTGTTGTTTCATCGCGAGTAAAATTAACATAACGATTATTTATAGCCGCTGGTCGGTCGGTCAGTGGGGAAGTGCCCGCGCCGAAAGCCCAAAAACCTGAACCCGAAGCAAATTATTGTCACGACTAATCTCCGGCGGATGGACGCGCGGATCTCCTCCCAGCGAAATTGGGTGTAAAAGCAGTGTTTCGTAACAATTTTCTCTGGGCTGATTGTTCGTGATTGTATCAAGATTCGGTCTGGTTGGTTGATGTGCGATTCGAAGGTTATTTTTCGTCTATCAAGGAAAAGGGGCGACCGAAGGTTGATGTGCGTTAATCAACTGTGGATCCAGCCTCAGTAACGGTAGTCGGTGGCCTTTGTGAGAAAATGTTTGTTTTTGTTTCGATTGTAGCCTGTTATGTTTGGCTTTCACTGTCCGTAGGTTGTTAAACGAAATCTACTAGTTACCTACTTGCTGGATAATTTTGGGAAACGGTACTATTTGAGCATTGTTGACTCTCTGTATATTAATGTATATTGCACTGGTGCATAAGTAAATGCGTGTCTACGATAATATTATATTTAGAGAATCAAAATCAAAGAATGACATACAATATTTTTTGACAGAATCACGCTAAACACAAGGGTATATTTTTTGCAATCATGCAGAAAATTATCCTTTTTTCAATTATAGGGATTTAGTAAAATAAAATAAAAATTGCTAAGGCGACAATACATTTATTTATTGAGTTCAATGAAATCTTATTGTTTCAGTAACAGATTGTGAAACTCTAATTGTTATCGAAAAGGGACCAGCCAGCTAGTTATGTTTCTGCACGTCTTACTTGTATGAAATTTGAGAGCCGAAAGAGGATGTGGTAATGGCGGATGCAAAGATGAGTGTGTATAGCTGACACTTAGGATGAGTGCCACCGCACAGGGTTGCCGGTTAATATTCAGCATACGTTAAACTGTCTTCTGAATATCTCAGCCTGTACCACACACAGATATAGTTCTTTTTTCCAATAATTATTTTATTGAAATAATTGCAAAATTATTTAACCTGAAAATCTTTGTTGAGATTAAAAATTAATTATTGTTTTAATGAAAAAATGCTCATACCATTAATTTTGCCGTTTGAAGCAATACACCTAGTAATATTGATTTCAATACCAAATTTGTTTGCTCAAATATTCAAAAATTTCCTACGTGATAAAAAATCTGAGAAATTTGAAGATTCTTGAAGATCTTGATTCGAGGGACCACGAATTCTACCAACTAATGTTTGCCCGGCAGTTATTGTCTGAATCACTTCACTACGACGGCTCTGAATCAGGAGTGCAATGAAGAGGATCTCATCCTAGATATTACAAACACACTTGTGGAGGAAGGAGCATTATGGCCATTTAACGGTTGTTTTGCAGAAGAACCAGTTTAAACGAATGAAAATTTTCGAAGCCGCTCCCGGCTGCGCAGGAGTTTATTTTTATGTATTTCGAGACCTTTGAAGAGGAGCCAATATTATATTCAAAAGCCATAAAAAGAGGGGGAGGGGGAGGGGGTGGGGTTACAAGAATATAGACATATCTCCTTCCGACGCGATCTTCGTCGTTTTGTCGAAAATATGTTGTGCAATGTTGTATTAAATTTTAGAATATATAGCTCATCTATATTGAGCCGTCAATATGGTTCACCAATCGAACATTTAATGATGAAAAGTTTAAAATATAGGTCCCCTGCAGATTTGATTCATTATCATCCGTGTTGAGTTGTTTAGAGCGAACAGGACTGTACAATACCGAGAAGGAAATATTCGAGAGCTCTGCACGGCTGCAGGATGAATCAGTCTGTGTCGTTACCTACCACTAATAGAAGCAATTATTTTCAATTCTGATGGTTAGAAAGTAGCATACACAACAAAAAACCGGACTTTAAAACACCCTACCGAAACCAGTTCGTGATTGATTGCAGCTGATATCGTGCACCGTGCCACAAATCTTAAACAAAAAGCATGTGGCGGAGCGTGCTTTACTTTGCTGCCTTCGGTGTTTCTGTGAATATGATCGAAGTGATTCCCCAATCAGTCTTCGAATTGTTATGCCTGTTTGTCTGTTCCAAGACCGAGGCAAAGGATCATCTGGCGTTTGCCATGGCCTGACACAGATTGTAATGGTAGGTAGATTATACGGTAGATTGCAGGCTTTCGAACATTCTTGAACGCTACTTTTGCTAGCAATCAAATTGGTCATCAAATCCATATCCATGTATCCACAGCTTGGATAAAATTCTCGAAGTAAGTCAAAAACTATTGAAATAAGTTCACAGATTGCGAATTTCGACTGGTATACTATAGCGTCGATACTTTTTAACCTACGCCAACGTTTCGATCTTTACTTTGTCGATGTTAATCCAGTGAGTTTATTGTTAAATTTTGTTTTTGTCGTAATAATTGTCTAACGTGTATTTTTATATAATAAAAGGCCCTGAAGAAGATCCAAACCTCGGATCGAAACGTTGGGGTGTAGTATTGACTGCACAGCCGAAACATTTCCTTCTTGATAAGTTGACAGATGTTTATTGTTTCTACATTGTTCAATTTGCAGAATTCTTCTAGGAGATTTACAATAAAACAGTCAATTTTACTGTTTACCGATAAATTATGTACTTGATTAACATGTCGTGTCAATGTTTCTAAGAACACTATAATAAATGTGAAAATATATTAAAAATATCGATATTTTTCTAAGTGTACAAAAAAGATCAGCACAAGAAATAAAATAAAGAGAACAAAAACAAATACAAAACATATGAAAGCAACCGGTACAATAAGAGTTAAAATACGAACAACTGCATCGAGCATCCGGTGGAACGTTGTTTCTTTTAAGGGATTGCTGTAGTATTCGACTTTATTCGAAAAGTATATAATTTTTCATCCGATTAAAGTATATTTAATCCTAATTGTTATTAGAATTATCCCTACCAAAGCTGTTTTGTGTAAAACTAGGTCCAAATCAACCCTCTAGTTCCGAACACCGCCTCTAGCCGATCTTTATAAAAATCTAAATCGCTCACACCTTTCATGCACACACACATTGATTGAATATTCGGAGCTTTCTGTTAAAGGCAATTGAAGTTCAAAGTTAAAAATTCGAGGAAAACGCGGAAAAAACTATTTTTGTGTATAGTGGTAAGGGACCATTCATAAATTACGTAACGCATTTAGGTGGGGAAGGGGGTACGACAAGTTGTGACATAGGGGGGAGGGGGTGTTAACTAGATCGTTACGTAACATGTTTTCATCGAAGAAAAAAAAAATTCTTGGAATTTGTTACGTAACAGGGGAGGGGGGGATGGAGAAATTTGTGACAATTTGTTACATAGGGGGAGGTGGCAGTCAATTTTGGGCAATTTTTGCGTTACGTAATTGATGAATGGTCCCTAATGTTCATTAAACGAATTTTAACTAGTTTTGGAAATTTTAATAACTAAAACTATTTTTAAGTAGCCTTTTAATTGAATTTCACTGTAGATGTGGATTGGTTTAGTGGAACCGGAAGTTTACCTTTTTTGGTAAAATACTTTGCCTGCATAAAGGCAGTGTTAGTTGGCGGAATCTTTTTTTTCTTTTTTTACTAGACATATGGCGTTGTCTCTAGTTCTGCACTTCAAGTACTGTAATACATCGTCCAGTGCGGTTATGTTGATTTACATTATGTTTCGTACACCTTGTAAGCGATATTGAGTTTTCGAGCGTAATAGAGTAAAGAGCCTATTATAACCAAAACCGCCCTGCCATTTGGGCGAATGCGTTGAACAAAGATCGCTGACGCCGCACCAGCCAACAGCTTCATATGGGTAGTGTGAAAATAGGCTCATTACCCTAGGTGAAATTTTTAAATTTTAACATTTTTATTATTTTTCTATTTAGGAGCGAGTGCGACCAGTATTTAGATCTATTGCGGTTTTGTTATTTGGGGCGAGTATAAAGCTATTCCACGAACGACTAGATTTTTCGATAGCGCGCGAAAACAATTTTTATTACATGTAACCACAAACAAAATTTGTTTTTTTTTGTCTGTTTACCTCGAAATTTGCCTGAAGTATTTCGAAAATTCGCTTTTGAATTCGCGAATTTAAAATGCCGGAACATTGAGGCTAATAATAAGTTGGCGGGAAAAAAAAGTTCCCAAAATCGTGAATAAAGTGCCATGAATTCTGGAACAACCACGTTTTTACGTTACGAAAACAGGACCATGAACAATAATCATGGCTTTTATAATTATGTTCAATTTCCCTTCAGTATCGCCCGCGTGACGCTTTTATTAGTGGATTTTTTTTTGTTTTGTGATCTAAAGTCATGTTTTCCGCCGTGTCATTACCAAATCGATTTTCTGTACGTGCACTTGTACACAACTTTTAGAACATGATTCATAAAACCAAAGGTTGACTTATGATGTTATTCATAGATTTAGGATCATTAGTTCACAGTCTGGACACTTTCTCGCGAACTATTTCACGGAATCCGGAATTTTATTCATGATTCCATACAATCCTCGTGAACTAATTCACGTTTCCTAATATATTAGTCACGATCCACTGTCCGTGCGCAAGAAATAGTTAAAAAAATTATCAAATATTCATATATTCGTAGACTAGGTCATGATTACTAGTCCCGAATTTCCATTCGTGGTCGTAAAATAGTTCGCAAGATCATAAAATATGTTTCATGTATTCGTGAACTGGTTCATGATTCCTAGTACACTAGACACGATTGACCATTCGTACACGTAAAGTTTTTCACAAAATCATGAAATATTATTCATGGGTTCGTAAACTAGTTCATAATTCCTAGTACTTGACCTAGGATCTATCTTGCGTGCTTATGATATTTAGAAGTTATCCCTCATAATTTTCAATTTCATGCAATATGGTCATGCAATTTTCACGGGAACTATTTCACAAAATTTAGAATATTCTTTATAGAATCATTTTTCTTCCATGCACTATTCCATGAAATGTCATATATGTCCAGATGGCAGCGACCAGCAAGAGACATGAGCGGTAGATATAAGTAAACTATTAGGATCTAGAGCATCGTTATTCATTTGATAAGGTTCAGTGCGATGTCTCGACAGAAAAAGAAAACTGTGCTGAGCACTAAAAATACATTATAGAGCTAAAAATTGTGTTCGTGATGTAGTTCATGGAACAAGATCCCGCTTATTAGTCACACATTTATGTTCCTGATTATATTGTCGCGATACTCTGAGTACAAAAACCGATAATAACTAAAAAATAACAGGTCGCGATAATATCATAGTAAATCTGCTTGTGTCATGAACTAGAATAAAATATCATGCTAACGCAATAATAAATTACGAGAATCTAAAATCCTAAAATCAAAAACATAAATCATACTACTAATGACCAAAATAAAAAAAAATCGTGACTAAGATCCTCAGTAGTAGTGTATTTTTGTATGTATGTCCGCTAACTACTTCTAAACTACAAGTCCGATCTTGATGAAATTTGGCATACGTATTCTTTCCCCCAAGAAGATGTTCATGGCATGGTTTTTTTGGGAAGGGGGGGGGGGGGTACACTGAGTTTTTAGGGGGGGGGGGGGTGTTTTTTAGGCAAAGAATTATTTATATCTCCAAATTTATTAGTATTTGACATATGTATTTCTCCCACTGAGCCAATGGATGATGGGATTGGACCAAGAGAGGGGGAGGAGGGGAAGTGGGTTCTGAAGTAATCCTTATCTATTCATTCAATGTGATTATTACCGATGAGTTCAATTTTGACATAAGTATTCCTTCCACTAAGGAGATGGCCATGGGGTGGTTTTTGTGCACGATGGGGAGAAGTACCTAAGCTGAGGAAAGGGAGAGAAGGGGGGGGGTGTACTGATGAACTTTTTTTAGCTATATATATTATATATGATTTCGCGTAAGTATTTTTTCCACCAAGACGGTGGACATGATTGTTGGTTTCGGAATCTGAAGAAGAGGGAGGTTTTCTGATGCAATATCTTTCAATTACTTGGCAAGAATTTATTTAATAGAGATCTATTACGCGAATGACAATATAATACTGATGAATTGCATGAATTTGTCGAAAATTAAATTGAAAATTAAATTGAAAATTGCACTTGCGATCGCTTCATCTGAAGTTAAATCAACATTGCTGGATTATGGACGAACAGCTCTGCCCTAAAATAGCCACTAAATCTTGCGCTTGCGGAAAACGTTACTTACAATATTAATCAAAATTCGGATGTAAGCAAAATGCTGAATGAATGCAACACTGTTATGTCGGACGAATTCACGATGATTCATAAAAGGAATTGATCGAATATTTGGTGGCGTGGTCCGCGATCTTTGTCAAATTTTATCCGTTAGTCGAAACCTACTGATGAAATCAGTTCTTGCTTAAGGGGGTACGATTATTGTTGAAAAAATATCGCGCTTAAAAAAAATTGGCGATACCGAGAGTGTTAGTCTATTTAGACAATAATGCAACATTTAAGCAATATTTTCCTTAATGTTCACCGCAAAATATTGAAAATCTTCAGGAGAAACTTCGAATAAATACGAAGTACAGCATAATTCTAAATCTACTGAACCAAATTGTCATCATAACTTTGTTCACAAAAATAAGTTTCATGATTTTTTTTAGCGAAGATTGCATTTTTAGCTGCAGAATGCTATGAAAAATTCAAATATCAAGAAAAAAATAAAAGCTTCGATCAATACCTGGGGATATGTAGAAGAGCTGTGCAAACCTTGAAAACGATTGGTCCAATATATTTTGCTTTATGATGTACACCACAAAGCAAGTTTTCAACGAGATGCCTCTAGAGATTCTCTGTCACTGGCTCAATTTTCAGTATTCTGGTATGATATTTGAAGAAATATTGTTCAATTGTGCAGTTATTATATGGAAAGTGAATTAATATACTAACACTCTCTGTATCGCCAAAATATTTTTTTAAGCGTGCCATTTTTTATGAATTAACTTTACCCACGTCCACCAACACTCCGTTATGTCTTCGTATCATTGGAAATATGTTTCGAAAACAGAACTTTTCACTATATGTGCATACTTTTATCGAATGATTCTTATAGTCATCTTCGCAGGGTAATTCGCCAAAAAAAAGTTAGATATATGGGTTGGGAAAATGTTAATCGATGCAACAATAACTTGCACCACATTTCCACATGATTTTGTAAAATTATACAATCTGTTGAAGAATTAATCGATTGCGTATATTGACTTCAATTTCATACACTACTCCATCCAAAATAAAATCGATGGTAATCCTGTTACACATATAAATCTATGGATTATCGTGTTGAATTATTTAATTCAGTCGATCCACCATGCTTTCAGGAGTATTGGTTTTATACGTAACCTACCCAGCAGTCTCCGTCAGATGAAGGTTTTTATATTTAATCGAAAGAATAAAGTCCTTTCTGCGAATTTTTGCGATTAAGGAAGTTGCTCAAGGTGTAAATTGATAAAAAAATATTCGAAAATTGACAATAACTTTGTTGTTTCGAGAGCTACGGATTCATCGTTGATATAAAAAATGTGTATTTTATCGCTTTTAACAACTTTGTAGAAGACACTTTTAATAATAAAAAGTAATCGTAAAAAGTTGTATCGGAAAAACTGTTTTGAAGGGGTCTATCCCAAGCAAACCTACATATCTCGCTACTGTTACTATATAGAGCTTAAGTATCTTCAGTAAAGATTTTCACGGTAATATTTTCTAGAACTTTACTGAAGACAGTGAGCTTCTTTGGGGAAATAAATTTTCTATGTCATTTTTAGGGGATTAATCACTCAATTCATTATATCAAAAGATGCATCTATATCCAGAAAATTCTTCGAAAAAATCCATTCTCCAAAACCAATGGTTCAGAAGTTATTGAATTTTGATCATGAAAACGTCGTTTTGCAACACTGTGCACCGCATGTGTTGCAATTGAAACTTTGTGTGCCTATTATATTAGCTACTACGCAACATCGACCCCTTTGGTTGAAAAATTTCATTTAAGCGACCATTGTAACTAGAAAATATAAAGGAGCAGATGTACTGCTACCTCGAATTCGAATGATATCAAGGGATTTGTGTGTAGAAAAACAGAGCAATTAATTCAATTGTGCTCCAGGTGGTCAAACTAAGAACATTGTCTATCCGCGAGCAAAAATATTTGTTATTTTTAGTATTTTTAAAATATTTCGTTTAGTCCTGATGGGTGTAGCGAAGCGCACCGGGTTACAGCTAGTCATGAATATAAATCACATTACTCACACAAAAATCGTGACTAGAATCTTGAAATCATGACCATGAATCACTCTACTCATGACTAAAATACCACGAAATAGTAATTACGAAAATCGTGACTAAGAGCCTGCAATCATAAACATAAATCGCGCTACTCTGACAGAAAAATCCGATAGCAAACTCATGAATAAAATATCACGGTAACTTGATGAGAAATCACAAAAATTGTATATAAGCTCCTGCAATCATGAACATCGTTTTAGTGTTGGCTTTGTATTCCCAAATTGTGTACAAGGATCACAACAAAAACTAAGTATTCCAGGGAACAACCACAGTAACCTTACCAAACATTTAACGCGATGTATATATTCGACGCGAACTTGTTTTTTTGGATCACAAATAGTGTTATGAATACGAGGTTTATTATTCATAATTTCTGGAAATTGGTCACGGTTTTCGTAAATCCTTCAGTTCACGAAATCGTGATCTTGTTTTCATGAATTAATGATCGGATTTTTTTTCCGTGATGACTATCGATTGATTTGCAGTTCTATTGAAAAGACATCTCACACGATCCATACTTTATCATCAAAAGTCGCCAGGTGGCTTATGTTGAAGTAACTAGAAAAAAATTGTTTTGGTTTTTTATTCGCTGAGCTCCCCAACACCGCCTCTAGGTGGCTTATTTATTTTAAGGCTTAAATGAAAAATCCATTACTCAAGAATTATCAACATTATTTTCATATTTCTTATCACGAAAACCATCTACAAAAGTTTTTTCAAGTCAAATAAAAATTTGGGCACTAGAAGGTTGAGAATAGAGAAATTTTCTATTTTTCAAAAGACTTTTCAGTTTATTTGTGATACTAGCGTTTTTTATCTGTAGGTGCTTTTTCAGTTATTTAATCTGCGAGCGTTGAGAATTGAACCCAGGTTGGCCACATATAAGACTATCGGTTTACCAATTAATCTAACGTCGTGTGTGTTATTGAGTGAAATGTTCGTTGAGTTCGCTGAATTTTGATCGAAATTTCCTATGCCCTGGTACTTTCCCTCTGAAGAACTCGCGCAAAATAAAATCATCAAATAAAGCATCCACGATCAATCCGAAAACGGGTAGCGCAGTTAATTCCCATCCCATTCAATCACTTGCCAAGAGTAATCGATTTTACCCACCGTGTCTACCGGGTATCGGAGAAGTACTTCACTGCCTATTGAAATTCGAAACCGCTCTCGGTGAAGCGATGAATTTGAATTGACGAAGACGATCTGCAGGAATTTCCTACACATAACAGTACCTTATTCGCCACAAAAGCATCATCTATCGTATCGAGGGAAGTAAAATAACACAAAGCAGCTAAGGCTTCTGCAAACCGAAACGTGATCGTTCGCCTTATGTGTTTTAGGTACGGCGCGTACGTGTGCACTAGGCGAAGGTAGGTAAGTACTAGTACCGTACAACAATATCTATCTAATACCCATCGTCGTTCGACATGAGTTCGAGCAGCTTCACGGACATTTATTATCCATTGTGGCGACCGCCCGCCTGCCCGTCCGTCAGCCGGTACCGCGTCTTCGCGAGGCAATATGTTATGGACCTGTCACATTCATGACACTTGATTTATGAGCCATTTTCGACAGTGACGATGCTGGTATCAGATTAGGAGGTGCTGATGCATTTTCTCCTACACTGATCGTTCCGAAAAGTTCCGTCGGTGCTACTGTTGCGGTTACACGGCCTAATGAGTTTTGAACTGTGTGACAAAGACTGGTCGATTTCACCTTACAGCAGGCAGGCAGGTGGTCCCCGAGAGGCTTGGTGGAAACAAATTCCAGCTAGCAGAGGTTGATGCGAGGGCTTCCTTTGTTGGCTCTGTATAGAAAGCTGTGTGGTTGGTGTGTAACGAAGATACCTATCTCAAGTCATCCTGCGGTGAACATTTGTCATCTCTACATATCATAACAATCATGGAGGTGTGAAGTGATTTCCGCAACAGTGTTGAGAGATCGATTAATTATAACTAGTAAGAGTACTCTTATCAAACAGTTCACTGCACCGTGCTTTGGACAAGGCCACACATAAACATGTTTACAAGTTAATGTTCGAAAGTTCAAGATCTATTACAACTGAAAAATTCCGAGATGCAAACATAATTCTTTTCTTTGTTAGTTTGACGGTTATTGTGCGAGTTTCAGTGGAGCTAAATTTATTTAAAGTAGGTGTGATTATTTACTCATACTTAATTAAAGTGTAGTTAAGTAAAAAATAGACAATCCATACCTTTTCAACAAGATGAGAATTTTTCCCCTTTCTAGCTAATCGAACAGAAAAAAAACCAGACGGCTATTTCTTTTCGATTAGCATTCAAACAGTGAAAAAATATAGATTAATGATCTCGAAAAATGTTTACTCCACCGAACAGGCTAAATCATGGTGCCTTTAGACACGGCGGAACATACCTATAAAGTCAGGCAGACGAAATCCAATCTAACCGTAGCTCGGGTCATTAACCCCCGCCTACCGGCAGCCACCTCAGCGTCCATACTGAAAAGGCTTGCCCTGCTTTTGGCCCAAAACTTTACGATCGCTGGGAGAAGTTCAAGTATAGTGATTGCGTAATTCCCAACCAACCACCCCGGGCAGTAGAAAAAAAAACAGATTTTTTTCATCGGTACGGCACATATTTATATTCTGCTATGAAGAACCAACCACCGAATGGTAAACATTCCACGGCAAATGTTCAGACAGCTCTGTACTGTTGCTGGTATGGTGGAAATAAACATTCGAACGCCTGGTTTTGCTAGGGTTACGACTAGTCAAACATGTCCGTCGTTATGGGAAATGTTAGGTATAGAACATACGCATGATGTAAGCTTTAGGCAAATTCGATTTTAATGTCTTTTGCACCATTGCGAGTGGCCTTTGAGCGTTGAATTATAGTCTGACGTTCCACATCTAAAATATAAATTCCTTAAAAATGTTTAATTAAAAATATCCCCAATTGGCATAATTCGTGTCCCCATACAGGTAACTCATCCTTGACCTTTGCACTATTGGAAATTCATTCGCCTGAAAAATCGATTCCAACGCTGCCGATCGCCACACCACAATTTACGTCATTTCACTCCCACCACCCATCCTACGTTCCCAGCGTTTGCATTGAATTTTTTGGCTCCGAGCCAAACGGCTAGTAAAAGCGTCATTCTAGTCCGTACACGTCCCGTCCCATTCCGTTCCTCCTAAAATGTTCTGCCTCGCCGGCGACAGAGCTTCCCTCACATAGCGTCCTCGTTGACGATGATGAAATGGCATTTCGTTAGTTGTGCGCCGTCCTCTGCCAATCCCGTTCGTCCTGCTGTGGCTGCAGTTTCATAAACAACTACCGCAAGGAATTTTTATACAGATATCATTGGTAACGGCTAGAGGCATAACGATGGAAGAACGACCGTGATGAAGGCTTATTGTGTGTGCATTTATCTGGAATTTGAAGGTTCTGGGCAGATAAAGAATGCAGCCTCGAATGAGAAGCGAATGAAGGTTGACCCTGGAGGATGGAGAAATCTTGTGCAATCAGTATGGCACGAGGTTTTATGCGAGTTTATAATAAAAACAGGGAAATGATAGAATCAGAACCAGGGCAAATGCTTTGGAGGGGCTGAACTAAAGTCATTCATTGCTAAATTTGAAATACTCGTGCATGGAAAAAATCCGTTCATAAATTCATCAAAAAAAGATCACGATTTCGTAAACTGAACGATTTACGAAAACCGTGTTAATGTTCCTGAAATTATGAATAATAAATCTAGTATTCATGTTTCTAGTTCGCCCCGAATATATGCCAAGCTTTTCATTCAAATGTTTGGTTCTGTTACTGTGGTTGTTCCCTTGACATGTTTAGTTTTTGTAATGATTCTGGTTTATATTTGGGCAATACACAGCCGACAGTTAAACGATGTTTATGATTTCAGGGGCATTTTCGCGATTCTCGTAATTTTCCATCACATTATCGTCGTGAGTTTACTGTCGGATTTTTCTGTCAGAATAGTGTGATTTGTACAATTTTGGTTTACGTCATCGTAATATTTTAGTCATGAGTAAAGTGATTCATGTTCATGATTTCAGGATCTTAGTAACGATTTTCGTAATTTCTATTCACGTTATCGTAATATTTTAGTCACGAGCAGAGTGGTTTGTGTTCATGATATCAGGATCTTAGTCTTGAATTTTCGTTATTTACATGTACCTATCGTGATAGTTTATTCTTGAGCTTGCTTTCGAATTTGAAACGTGGAGTGATATGACTCATGTTCATGATACCAGCCTTATCGCGATATGTTATTTTTTGGTTATCATCGAATTTTTTACTCTGAGTAAAGTGACAATATTACACCCAGGTTTTTACATTTCTTATAAAAGAAATGTATAGAATTCGCTCAAACTTTCAAGATTTTTTCCGAGGCCCGGAGGGCCGAGTCTTATATACCAATCGACTCAGCTCGACGATTTGGGACAATGTCTGTGTGTGTGTGTGTCTGTGTGTGTGTGTATGTAACGGACAAATTCTCATTCGTGTTTCTCAGCAATGGCTGAACCGATCTTATCCAAACCAATTTTAAATGAAAGAACTAAAAAACAGTATGAACGCTATTAATTTGTTTTTGATTCTGATGGTTAGTTTCCAAGATATGAATGTTTGAATGCGTAAAAATGGCGTATTTTGCAGTTTTTTTAAATTATCTGCCGAAATTGACAATATAGACTAACAATTTATATATTTTAAGACAGATTTAACGAATACCTTTCGAACAAGCTATAGGTTGTAGAAATCGGACTATTATCAAAAGAGATATTTAACATTAAATTCGGACGAAAGATTTTTATCATTTCCCATTGCCAGAAATATGACCAAAAACATATAATCTATTATTAACGCCAAAACGGCTTATTTTAGGTCAATAGTATCTTCAGAGAATTTAATGGAGGTAATATGGCCTTTCTTTTGGAATTGCGCTTTTGCTGATTAATCCCCCTATGAGTGAGATATTTCTACAAATTTTCTTGGAAGTGATTATATCGAAATGATGTCTTCAGCAAATTTGTAGCTCTTACTTTTGCGAATAACTTTACTAAAGACTTTAAATATCTATTTTGAATACTTTAAAAGTTATGGCTTGTTGTTTGTTGATTACTCTTTCTCGCCCATTTATTGTTCAATATAGTAATAATCCTTTGAAATAAGCCAAACATTATTTCGATAAAACGAATTTTGTATTTTATTTTACTATCTACAACCGCTAGAAATAATCACCGAACACTTCCAAGTTGTCTGGAAGGAACTTGATAACTTATCAGTAAAAAAATGTTCATTTGTGCGAACCTTCTCACTGCAATTTTTCTAACTTATAACCATCGGATCCATCTGAAACATATCGGAAAATGAAAAGCGAAAAAAATAACTCCAAGCAACGGCGTAGCCAAGAGGAGGTTTTGGGGTTTAACACCATACAACACCCCCCCCCCCCACAACACCCAAAAAATATTGGATTGAAGCTGAAAATTTATTGATGCAGACTGATTTAATTCAATATTACAATAACAATTATCTGATCCGTAGATTGATAACCTGTTGTTGTTAACATCATTAGGACTTTTGATAAATTGTCGGAATGGGGTCCTGATATGTAACTGATCTATTGGTCTTGATTTCACAGTTGTCTAATTGCATCAATATCAAATTCCTGCCTGAAAACATTCCATTAGAAAATTCCAGAGTTCTGTAATCAATCATAATCCTCAGATTTCTTTTCAAATTGAACTCGCTTTTGTAGAGATGTACTATAATAAGGGTCTTTATTTAATAGGAAGCGAAGTTAAAATTGATTTAATGTCTATGAAACATAGAACTGCTCACCAAAAAATGCATAACTTTCAACATTTGCTAAAAATGTTTTTGCCTTTCTCATTCACTCTAAAATTCGTCAATCTAATCCCGACCCGGAGAGCCGAGTGTCATATGCCAATCGACTGAGTTCGTCGAGATCGGAAAATGTCTGTGTGTGTATGTGTGTATGTGGAAAAAAATGTGACCTCTGTTTCTCAGAGATGGCTGGACCGATTTGCACAAAGTTAGTCTCAAATGAAAGGTACAACCTTCCCATCGGCTGCTATTGAATTTTTTATTGATTGGACTTCCGGTTCCGGAGTTACGAGTTGAAGAGTGCAATCACACAGTAAATTCCCATATAAACTGAAATGAAAAATTTTCAAAATCAAATTTGTATTTTCGATGCCAAATGACTTTAAAATGCATGAAACATTGAGATGTTTGACAAAAATTGACTTCTTTGGACTTTGGTACATTTTTGCCTTTCTCATATAGAAAGGTTATGCAATCACTCTAAAAATCGTTAATCATACCGGCCCAGAGAGAGTATGCAGTGAGGGGTTGCTACTTTAAAATTAAAACTAATTTAAAATTTCTTAACAAGTTGAAAATTTTCGGCAGGACCTGGACCTCCCGGATCTTTCTCCATGAGCCGCCGCTGGTTTCAAGCGATGTTTCAGTATCACATAGTATCTCAAGATCGTGGCTGTCGATCCATTGTATGTATGTGCAAATCGTACTGAACATGTAATATTCATTTCCACCATTGTATTGAACATAACCAGCCATGGAATCGTAGTCTGGACAAATAAGACAAGCACAATTGCACCACTAGATGGATTAAAACAGGTTTTTATTTTGGGAATGTGTCGAGTTGAAACGAAAACGTAATATGATTAATAACGAGGATAACACTTTCCGAATGTAGAGAGAAATTTATGAAAAATTACGATTTCCATTCGACTCTAGCAGGTTCTGATCGATTTTGATGAGCATTTGATTTTTGTTGTATGACCAATTGTATGTATAGGTCAAATGTTTAAAAACAGTAATTTAAGGTCAAGATAACATCATTTTGAAACCGCCAATTTCGGAGGTTTAGTATCTTCGATGAGTTTTACAAACGTTAAACAGCGCATCATTTGATAAAATAATTTTGACGGTATATCGTCCAAGAAGTATGTATGGTGAATTTTCTCAGGTTAATATTCATGACTACAATAAAGTCTCAACAAATTCGCTAAAGATACGAACCTTGTTACTATTTTCTGGAAAATAATTCTGCATAATTTTAAAACTTCAAAAATTATGGTTTCGGAATTATGCCGTTTGGACAGTAAGATCGATTTTCACCAAACCCCCACCAAACCGAATTTCTGGCTACGCCGCTGACTTCAAGTAAGTAGAAACAAAGTCGTTCTACACTCGTTCACAGAAACTTCTTCGAACGCTGAATATCTATTATAATACATTGACACCCCAATTTTATCAGCCAAA
Source organism: Topomyia yanbarensis (assembly GCF_030247195.1). Lineage (NCBI taxonomy): Eukaryota > Metazoa > Arthropoda > Insecta > Diptera > Culicidae > Topomyia > Topomyia yanbarensis. The sequence goes on along the minus strand of NC_080671.1, from coordinate 37,157,832 downwards.
TATGAATTGCCAAATATGTTTTTTTTATTGCATCGAACTACAACAATTTTTAGGTAGCTTTCAAGGGGTTATTTTATAGACTTCTTCCAAAATTTGGCGAACCTATTCCAATTCGTATACCGTTTCGTTGCAGATAGAGAAAATACTGAAATTTTCAGCTTTTTTCCTACACAATATTACGAAAGCTTATTAAACAATTTTTCCTAATAAGTTTGTGAAAATTATAAACTATTTGAAATTTTTTAATAGTTTAATTTTTTATTTAACCGTGATTTTTTAATAAATAGTGACCGTCGCTTCACAACGTAGTCTATTTTTCATGGCTTGCGGTGAGCACGATCTCTCGAATTGCTGAAATGAAAATTATGGAATAGAAAATAATTTTTAGTGTTCTTTACAGATTTAACTCGCCGCGCAGATAGCTCTGAATTAGACCCGCTGGTGCCCTAAGACGATTTCGCTAGATTTTCGGAGCACTGTGCACCCAGTGCATAAACGCAAGTGACGGAAGGCTATCGAAAAGTTTCGTGAAAATGAAAATTCCAGTAATGATGATGATTTCCCCAAACGGTTCGTTTTCGAGAGGTTTTTATTTGTTCTTTGGCATTAGGATTAGCGATAATAATTCAAATCAAGGATACTACTGGGAAGTCACCTTTAGAAAAAGTCGATGTCGAAGTAAAATTTGGAACTATGCACGCATGCACTTCAGAGATAGCGTGACATCAGGAGCTGCGATTTCATTTCAACGCTTTTTTGTGAAAAGGGCGATACTCACAAATGTAAACATAAGGCTTTTTTCATACATGCGAATGATAAATAAATAACCCCTTTAGGAAAATTCAGTTTTCCCACCACAATTTAGATATTTTATTAACAGAGCATTAACGATAATTCTTGTCCATGGGCCATTTTTTCGCTTTCCCATTGATTTGGTTTGAGATTTCTAGCACTGATGTTGTCCTATGCTGATTTGAGCGATTCTCTGAGTCCTGCCACTATCCCATGTAGTATGTGTTATCAAAAACATCGCGAAACATCAAGTTCTAAATGTTCTCAAACGATATAATATCCGAAGAGAGTGATAAGAGTTATAAGAAATGTCTCATCACACTGTTAGGTGGATTAAAAGCGTTTTTCATCTAAATCACCCAAATCAAATATAAGATCTAATCATAAACCAGCAAAATGCAAAATATTTTTATGTGATCATCCAGGAAAGTGCGGTGAGAATGGAAGAGAGAGAAGAAAGAGACATATGTGGTGTGAGTTGGGGGTTTGAATTTATTCAAATTAAACATATTGCTTAAATTTAAGTAAATTCAACTGTTTAATTAAAACTATTTGTACTACAACTTCAACTACCAAAAATACCAATATTGATTGGGTTATAGCGAATTTCGCGAAATCGGAAATCGCCATCTTCGATTTAAAAATGGCGTCAAAAATCAATTTTTGGAACCTACTCTTAAAGATAATTCCAAAAACACTCATATTGACTGGGTTATAGTGAATGCTGCTAACCCGGAAGTCGCCATCTTGGAATTCAAAATGGCGTCAAACATCGATCTTTGTCTACTACTTGTCAAGACGATTCCGAAAATACCCATATTGATTGGGTTATAGCGAATTTCACTAAACCGGAAGTCGCCACCTTAGATTTCAAAATGACGCTAAACATAAATTGCTGGTACCTACTCTTCAAGACCATTCCTACAATACCCATATTGCATGGGTTGTAGGGAATTTCCGCTAAACCGGATGTCGCCATCTTGGATTTCAAAATGACGTCAAACATAAATTTCTAGCTCCAGCTTGTGAATAACATTCCGAAAATACCCATGTTAATTGAGTTATAGCGAATTTCGCTAAACCGGAAGTCGTCATCTTTGATTTCAAAATGGCGTCAAAAATCAATTTCTGGCGCCAACTCTTCAAGACCATTCCGAAAATACCCATATTGTTGGGGTGCGGGCCATGAGGAATCTTGCAGACCCGTCTCTTCCATCTTTCCGAAAATCTTCTAAGTCTTTTGCATTCAAAAGGACTTAGAATATTTTTTGCAAAAACCGTGTTAATGGCGAAATCCCCGCAAAATAAAAACTGCCAAAATTCTTCTAAGTTCTTTGCATTTAAAAGGACTTCAGAAAAAAGTCTAATTCTTTTGCATTCAAAAGGACTTGCATTTTTGCAAAAACCGCGTTAATTGGAAAATCCGCGTAAAAAAACCGCGTTAATTGAAAAATCCGCGTAAAAAAAGCTCGTAAAAAACCTGGGTGTACCTGGATCATAAAAGTGTGACTGAATTACGGTATCTTGTTCTGTGTACTATATCACGAACCCGATTTGTTGCTCTATACTGTATTTTGGTGCTCAGCGCAGTTTTCGTTTTCTGTTTTTCTTCTGTTCAGACATCACACTGAACCTCATCAAATGAACATCGATGTGTTAATGGTTTTTTTTATATCTGCTCGTACCTATTAATGGTCGCTAGCAGCTGGACATATATGACATTTCAAGAAACATTGCATGGAATAAAAATGTCTCCACGAGCTATACTCCAAATTTTGTGAAATAGTCGCCGTGAAAACTTCATGACCATGCTATATGAAATTGAAAATTATTAGGGATATCTTCTAAATATCACAAGTACGCAAGATAGATCGTAAATTATGTACTAGGAATCATGAACCAGTTCACGGCTCCATGAATAGTCGATGAATTTCATGGTTTCGTGAACTTTTTCTCGATCACGAATGGTCTGTCGTGACTATTGTACTAGGAATCACGAATACATTAACAACATTTGATGATTTTGACGAAACTTTGTGTAGGGGAGAGGGGGTAACAATGGAACACATTTTTATACGATTTAATTTTGATGACAATACATGTTATTTGTGTATCCAAAAGTGATACATATTTTCACTCTGTTGTTAACTAATACATATATTTTTTCCAGCTGGTAAAAGTCACGTGAAATAACTTTTTTGGGGTAATAAACAGTCGGTGGTAAAATGTACCAGTGAGCTCCATGGGTAGGACTATGAAACACGACGTCGTCTACAGTGAAATATTCTACTTGCAAATTTCATTCATTTGTTTTGACGAATAAAGATCCTAAAGCTTCCTATTAAAGTTATTTTGAGACGCAAATCGTTTGTTTACGCAAGATATCACTATATCATCGCGTAATATCGGACCACCATATATGCATATAAGATGCAATCCTGAAAGAAGCGATAATTTCTACAAAACTTGCCCAAATTGACAAACTTTCCATTTAATGAGTTGTATTTATTGTGGAAAATCGCAACCCATTCACATTTTAATATAGATCACAAAAACAAGAAATTTTCACTGTTCTCCATATATTACCGTTTCACAGTTACCCAATGGAGATTGTCAAATTACACAGAACCATGACAAGTTACCAAAAAACTTTGTTCGCGGCAAATATTGAGCATAAAATTTGCTACAAATAACAGTAGAATAAACATTTATCAGGTGAACGGTAACTCATAAAAATGGAATAATGATTTTTATTGCAAATTTACTCTGACTGTTATAAAACAAACAAATATCCATTAAAAGAGATAGAGTTATCAGAAATCTTCCAAAATATAGTAACACGTGTAAAGAATTAGAAACCATGAAATATGAGGGAATGACACGATTATGTTCATGCATTATGATTTTATTGCGATTGTTTCATAGTTCCTGCTGATCCACCGTTATCATCTCTCCCCTACATGAGAACTTTGTCACAAAAAGCCACTTGGCATACTTTGTTTTACCAAAAATGATGTAGACTGTCTTTTGAAAAGGGTCAAACATTTTTTACCATTTTTTTCAAATGGGTATAGTCTAAAAATGACAAACCCTAAAAAATATTGTAGGAGTGATTTTCACAAAATATTTTTTTTGAATTAAAATATTGAAAAAGTTCTTCATCGACTCCTACACTGAAAAAAATCGAATTTAATTTTTTTCAAGTTAGGCACTTTCGAGAAAAAAAAAAATTATTTGAAAAAAACTTTTCCTTGTCCAAACTAATTTTTTTTCAGAGTATTTTTATCGAAAAATGAACCAATGAATGTCATAATCATCTCAGAATCCATTTTCCCAACTGCTAGTTGCCTGATACATGTAAAAAGTATCAGTAACGAATTTGGTATAGCATCTCGGACTGGACTGAAACGAGGCCGAAGGGATTAGTTTAACGGAGATTTGGTACTAGAACATTTAGCGCACGACCAGACAACATGTTTAATATCGCGATAATCGCCACCACAAGCGCAGAGACTTTTCTCCACGACCCCAATACACCGGCGATGGACATTCTACGTATAATGATTGTACATGATCCGAGATATAACCCGAATGAAGTCATGACCCTCATCCATTCTCTTGGACCAAGGTTGGTTGATACCTTTGGGATTCCTGAACCTCCATTGCTCCACGAAATTTGACAATTTCCGAGCGTCCTCTGAGAAGAAATATTTGAAAACTCGTTGAAGCTACGCGATCTTTCCTTCTAATGCCTAAAAGACCACCTTCTCATTATCATTCTAATCCAAGTGTCCGCCTTCTCATTACCCAGAATAGAGCACTGCGATAGAACTCAAGCTAAGGTAACCTGCTATGATTTTTCAGATAAAGTACTCAAAAACTCCCATGTTTTCTCCAGGAAATACAAAGAGTGCTTTCCATGCTCCATCAAACGGAGAGCCTCCTGTAACTGTAACGATGTGGGCATGGTCGTTGATAGGTAAATATAAAACCATTAGTTTTGTGGAGAGAATGTTGGCAGCACAGCCTCTTTTATGATTGCACTCACCACTACTGTCATAATAATTAGCATAACAGCGATGCATAGCTGTCATCATATGACGAACGTTTCGTGTATTCCAATCACAGGATGAATCGAATACACAACGTAGGCCCGAGCCACCAGACGTAACATTGTTTCTCTGATGATCCGTCCGTTATTCCGTCGACGGACCGGTGCCAATAATCGCGTTTTTCATCTTTCATCAAATTTTTCATTTGCTTTTGTAGCGTCGCGTATATTGGGAAAAATTCGGGCAATCCGACGTCGTCAAAAGGCTTATGAGCTCCTTTATGTTTTGTGTGATTTTATACACTGCACCAGCCCAAATTAACGATCGACCATTAACGAACTGTAAGAGTAGAAACCTGTTAGATGTAGTGTAGAAATAATTGTAGTTTTTAGTAGCAGTGTACAATTGGTATTTGTTAGTCGTATGTCGTATGGGAGTAGATGCATAACTGGCGTATATGATAGAACAGTGGGTAACAGAAGCTAAAAATCGCTCCGCTGTAATAGCAGGGCACGCAATCAAATCTACCCGTGTTCGTTCCTTCTACCTAGTGTGTGAAACGTGAACAAATAATGAGTGACAATGAAAAATAGGTTTTTTTCCCGATTCGGTCGAACTGTGTTGCTGTTGACTTTTCGAAATGTCCGGTAAAACCATCGATTCGTGAAGTGGAGCAATTGTTGAAGATGAACATGAAGCTGAACATAGCAGAAGTTAATGATGTGCATTGTGCAACTCCACCATCTACGTCATGAGGTGCTGATTATGTTCAACAACATTAACCAAGCAGAATCATTTGCTACGTAGAACAACTTGAAGCACGAATGTGATGGCATTTTATACAGCATCCCAACATACATAGAAAATGACCCTATTGAAGTTAAGCTACATGACCTGGCACCGCGTGTTAATCCCGCCGCTATCGAACGACTCATGTCAAAATACGGAGAAGTGGATACCGTTAAGGAAGATACTTGGATGAACTTCTTCCCGGGTCTTCGCAACAACGTGCGTGAGGTGATAAAGAGCCCCACAAAACTTATCCCTTCCTACATAACCATCCAATCATTTCAAGGCATCACATATAGTCAGCGACCATTAGTCACGTATCCAGAGCAGATTCCTGCGTGCCTATTCTGTGATCAGCCGCTACACTACGGAAAGCCTTGCGCAGAGGCTGCTAAAGAAATTCCATCCGGTACAAGCAAGACCGATACACAGTCGTCGTATGCTAAGCCACAACCGGTTGCTGAACTAATGACTGCGGATCGCGCAGTATCAAACATTAAATCAATAATGATCATGCCTAGTACCAGTAAACCAATTGCTTTAACCAAAAGCGAAGAAACAACGATTGCATCAAATGCTTCCAAACAAAAAGAAACAAACTAGAGCTTCTGATAATGAAGAGCATGAAAGCAGTACTGATGACGACATGGACGCCAACAACAACACGAGCGAAAGCAGACGGACTGACCCCCAAGTTGCAGAGGATAACGCAACTAATGCATCACCGCCAAAAAAAGGTCTCAACACGCAGCAGCAAGCTGCGGATAGGCAATAACTTAGTTATTTTTTTTGCACAATTTGTAAAAACATGAAAGATTTACGGCTCAGTTGTGCTAACGGTTTGAGCCCTGTCAAACCAATTAGAAGAAGAAAAAGAATAATGGGTATTTACCCATTTGTCTCGTGAGTACAATTTTTTCCTTCCCAGGATTCATTAAGCACTTCATTTCCGTTGTTTAATTCGAGCATTCGCTTCGATTTGTTCGGAAAAATCGGATTGAATTAATTAAAGTACGATTAATTTACGAAGCGCGGGAATCATCCATTTGAGGTCAACACAATATGACAAAATTCTAATAGACTGAAATTGTCGTTAATCGTAAATAAATAACATTTGCTAGCATTTAGAGGAATTCAAGTAGTTTGATTTCATGTTGCATGTGTTCTTTTATTCTACCTCGTAAGTATTGTACTTTTATTAGTTTGCTTTTCCACTACTCATGTATACCAAAAACTATATCGGTCAATTTATACGCTTCTACTTAATTTCTTTTCTACCTTTATTAGGCATGGTATTTTTCCTTTTTTACTATATGTTAAATTAGATTCATACTAACACATACATACATACTAACACAAGCACAATTAATTGCAAATTCACTCATACACACTCACTTATTTCAAACGTACTATCGCTCGTGGCCTTCGCGATAACACAAACCTGGTAACAAACGTTAACATGCAGTTACAATCATCTACACATACTTACGCCCGTGATCTAGTCAATATTAAAACACCCCGGTGTTTAAATGAACGTTTTAGCTCCTGTTCTAGCGTTCGCGCGATCATGATTCGGTCACGTCCGGAAGCTCCCACCCTCGATCATAGCAGTCTAGACTCATGCTTTCAGTTGGATCAATAAAAAATGTCGTTCATATCTAGATAACACGTTCCATGGGGACATGACCGGGAACTCTCGCGATAACACACGCGAACATGCGAATAGAAACACGGTTGTAAAATCGAATGAATACACGCGAAGTTACGTACACGCTACATACAAACGCCCACGCGAGTGAACACGTTAACTTACAAAACGCCCCAGCCCTTCGCGATGATACATACCAACAAACATGCAATTGCGATCATCCACACACAACTACGCCTGAGATTTCGCAAACACATAAAAACGCCCCAATGATTTAGTTAACGCTATAGTACTTATAGTCTGATTAGCATGGTCTCAAGCGCGCTAATACCCACGCGATCGTAAAGTCCCTACGCCCGCACATTTCAACCCATACATTCAATATTACTATTAGAATCACGGACCAGTGAGGATTGGCCTGATGCAGTGTTTTAGTGAGTGACATTTTCCGTCTCGTCTGCAAATATAATGAGTGATTCTGACAGGGAGCCCTTCCGAGAACTCAGCTCTACAGCTCCAGTAGGACAACTCTCGAAAAAAAATTTTGGATAGATAACAAAACGTTCCAAGACTTGAAATATCTTTCGTAGTATGCTGACAGAATTAACACGTGGAGATCTGGCCTTACGGTTACAAACCGTTGTTCGAGGATGAAGAGTGCCTTGAGAAACGATGAGGAATGATGGTGTAGGGCGAGTTTAAAGCATATTCTCTAGTCAAACTCCTTTTCCAGCAAGAAATGTTTCGTACGTCTCGATGAATGTTGTTTTCAAAGCTGTGTATGATTTCTTAAATATTTTAAGAAATGCAATTTGATCTCCACTACTTCACTTCGGGGTTATTTCATGTCAGTAGATGTCAAACATCTTGCATGAGGGAAAACATTGCTACTTTGTAAGTACTTTTTGATCAAAACAATACAGACAAAATTTGGAAATTTTTGCTGCTTTCATGTTGCATGTGTTCTTCAATTTCAGTATCAATTTGAACCGTTGTTTTTTCAACTATCATTTAATTTTTTAAGTTATTTCTAACTTTAAAAAAATCTCCCCTGTACAAAAAACACACATGATATGAAACAGAACAATGCTGCTCAGTTTGTTGTCTTTTGCTAGAAACTGTGCTAATGTGAATTGGAAGTGCCTGTGTCAAGAATTTAGTTGATTACTCTATTCGACCATGAATTGCCATTTTCAGGCAAAACCGTCAATAGCAGAGTTGCCACTACTTTTCAAAGAATATATGGCAGATCAACTAAAAATTTCTGGAAAAATGACTGTCACTTGACAGCGCCTTTAATGTCATCGAAATTTATCAATCGATTTTTGTTAAATTTGCGAAGATATGACCCAAATTTCCAAAATTTGTGTGCAAACAATCTGTCTTTTTGTCTGGAGGCTGCCAAAATTTCTGGATGTGCCAGATAAATCTGACATAATGGCATCCCTGGTCAATAGGAAGTACTGAAGTGGCTTAATCAAATACGAGAGGTTGTAAATATTGAATCATTTGTTGCTCGCATGCCAAACGAGCAACATCATGACTAACGTCCTGGCCGTACAATATGGTGTGGGAATTTCGATTGAGTTCAACACTACAGGGTGCGATGTGTGTGCGCTGCTTGTTGGTTTGCGTTGGGACAAATCAAATAATTTTTATGTTTGTGTGTGTGTGTATTGGGTTGACGATACTGGGGAAACTCTCATGCCAAAATGTTTTCGGCGGTTTGTAGGTACGTATGGTATTGGCCAATAACACGTTTTATATTTGGGATATAAGAAATACGTTTTATTATCACTGAGTCATCTGATAATATGCTTATGTAGGCATTTCGAAAGCACGGGCGGACTCATCTAAGTTTGTGCCTATTGAAAGGACAGACTTTAGTGGGCGAGTAGATGGAGATATGTTAGAGTAGTTTCAGTTTTATTCTCAGAAAAATTCGAAGCCAATCAATAGCAATTCTTCGTAATCAACCCAAAAGTAGAGACACAGTTTTAAACGTGTTTTAAATTAAACAACAAATGGTATAGCGGTGTACATGCCAATTTAAATTTTCAAATAAAGCTTCGAAATTTTAAAACAATACACTATACTGGGGATTTAATTCGTTTCAGTTTTAGTTCCACATTGAAACAACCATATTATAAAATACGAAGCAAAATATGAACTAAGTATTAGTTTCAAACTGGATACCGTTTAATTCTAAAATGTCAAAATTTTAGATTTGCGCGGTGAAAACATTATAATTTATTAAATAATTTATTTTTGTTTAGCCAATTATCGATTAAGAAATAAAGTTTGTTTACCTCAGTTCAATAATACTAGCGCAGCGTTCACTAGCGCAATCGAGGGAAATTCAAACCAAACCCGTGGCATCCCAAACATCTTTGCTGAACACCGGGCTTTGGTATTTCCCCTCACAATCAGCAAATGTTAAGCATGTTCAATGATGGTTATCGACGTTTTTCGACGAGATATCGGCCGAAAAACATCGAACATTCGATTACCCATTGTCTTCAAATTCTTGGCATTCAGGCCAATTTCATGGCTAGAGTTACTATACTACTGTCACTAAAAATCTTTCTTGTTCGGGACTTCAACATGTGACAAAACGTAATAATTCCAAATTATTATTATCTTGATACAAGGACTAAAATAATGCGTAATTACCGAATCAACTTTTGCACAATTTTCTACTTTTCTGAATTAGATCTTCATCTACTATGTACTGTTAGCTCGTATGTTTCTTTCAGCCACGCACTGGAGGGATTTTGCGACAAAATTTACACCACAAGGCTGCAATCGAGCTCCGGAAAAACTTTGCCTAAAACACGACTATCCTAAATTATCCTAAAATTCGTATACCTCATCAAACTGTCCTTGATCACCTCAAAAACTTTACCAAAAACACTCTTTCTAATGATAAATAACTTAATCTATCATGTACTGAACGATTGTAGCGCCGCTTAGTGGGCACATCTCAAACTAGTTTGTCATTCAAACTGGAACGGCCCTTTAGCTCCATACATACTCCTGCTAACATACAATCGATCGAGCTCTTCGTGATAAGACAAACCTTGTCACAAACGCAAAATTGCAATCGCGATGATCCACGCCAACCATTGTTCGTAATCACGCAAACATAAAAACGCGTTAGCTCTTCCACCCTCAATTCTAGCAACTATGCCTCCAGTTTAACCCTTCCTAAAAAAATTCCGCCCATATACACTAGACAACAGGTTTCGAGGTTCCATTGGTGGATGCTCTAGATATGGCGTTTCTAGCATCTAAACCGTGCACTCAAAATAAAATATTGGAATCACGGCCTGCGCGAACCTTCTTAAAATCAAGCGAATATTCAAACGGCCACACTAATAAATGAATTTATACATGCGACATACAAACGTCCACGTGATCCAGCCCGTTGACACGATAATACAAACCACGATTGCGTTGCTGCTTGGCAGTTGCATATCCGACGATATGAGGTTTCGTAGTCGGATTCACAAAGATCACAAGCAAATGACTCAGCGGGCTGAATAACAGTCATGTAATAATGGAGTTTGCAGTAGCCGGTTAAAACCCTTTTTAGCATGCTACAATGTTTTTTCGAAAAGTATAAGAGGCTTTTAGAAATCACTGGGCACAGTTGTTCAAAAAAAAAGAGATTTTGTTTGACAACAAATTTGTATTTCGTAGACCGGATCTTTTCCTTTATCCAACTTCTGGAAATTGGCAAAGCATACTCATCGGCATCCCAGTAAAAACGATAGGATGTCCTGCTCCTCATCTCCAAGGTCGGATCATTGCCAACACTGCGAACATGACCACCTACGAAAGTGCTGCATGAATCGAGGTGATTCCGCCGAGGATTCGAACTTGGATGTAGCAATAATCGTTTCAGACACGATCCGTGTCTCCCACAAGTGTGCAACCATTTTATCACGGAACGAAGAATCACAATGTCATACCACCAAGGGATTCTAAACCACGAAAATCCCGACGTCGAGCGAATCGTCGGACTTCGAACAAGTGTAGCAATACTGATGAGTTAGTTCACTCGCCCCCAATGCACAGTGGTCCAGATCGCTAATTTAGGAGGAATTTTTACTTTCTGACAAACCTGTATAATTTAGCCGTATCATGTCTTAGGATGAATTTGTGTACTTTAGAAGATGCTTCTTTTTATTGGAATAGTTATTAGGGTGGTTCTAATTTATCTAAAATACGAAAATAAACTTTTTACTGATGAAAGATAGAGCTCCACAGTCTTCCACAAAGTTGTAAAGTAACTTATTTTGAATAAATTTGTTGAACATATTAAAGATCTATCTCTTTTAGTTTTTGTTATACAAGAAATTTAAAAAAAAAAGATCAGGGTGTTCCTGAAAAAAACGTTTTTTTAGTATAACTTTCGTATCTTTTACTTTTTGTTAACACAACCTTTGAACAGCTTATTGAAAACTTCAAGCCGAGTATTTTTCTCCAAGACACCGAAGGTCTAACTTTTTTCTTTAAAAAGTTATGGACACTTTTCGTTAAAAAAAATAGCCTATTTCAAGGCTCAATATCGCTGATGCGGGCACCTAAAATTGAATTCTGTTTCCACCACATGAAAGACCATACTTATTAGTATATTTGAGCAAAAATTGGCGAATACGATATTTTTTTAAAATTTGCAATTTAGATTTAAAGTTTGTAGTTTTGCAGGTTCAACGCATTAAAGCATTTACACACATATCGTTGTATTATGAAAAAAGCCACTTTCAAATATCATTCTCTCATCGCAGCAAGCTTTGCATAAGTGAAACGACTGTCAAAAAAGGTTTCTGATTTTATTCGTTTTAAATAAAACTAGTAAATATGGATATTAGTCGAAGAGAGTTGGCGAATTTGCTTATTGCTGGTAAAAAGACAGATGAACTGCTTAAGTTCATTACAAGTAGTAATCCAAATGTAAAATTGAGACTTGTTAATGTTCGAAAGAAATTTTATATTTTGTTAAAACAACCTTTGAACAGCTTTTAGAAAACTTCAATCCACGTTTTTTCATAACTCTGAAAGTCTAACTTTATACTTTAAAAAGTTGTGGAAACTTTTCGCTCATAAATAGCCCTTTTTCAAATGTCATTATCTCTGATTGGGGCAAATAAAAGTAAGTTCGGATTGAACCATAGAAAAGAACATACTTTTAAGTATATTTGAGCAAAAATTGGAAAATATTATTTTTTTTAAGCATGTAATTTTAAATTTACTAACCAAAGTTTTAAATTTTATCGCATAGCGACATAAAAGAAATTGCCTAAAGCCTTTGTATTTCCTTTTCTGTTTTGCTTACATATCAACAATACAGAATGTGTTCATTAAAAATAATTTGGCTATGACAACAATTTATGATTTATATAAGGAGAATTTATTCAATGCCAATTAATTCAAAAGTAGATGCATTGCATTTTCAGGTATATCCAGCGGTGCTCGTTGAATTCGACGTTTACATTTAAGAGAAATTATAGGATCTGATGAAACAAGAAGTCTCTTGAAAACGTCATCAAGATTGACGAGTCGATCGAATTTGCGTGCGTGGAATTCTCGGAATCTGCGAATACTTTTATTCCTGGTTTCTTGAACTTCTTCACTGCACATACCTACTGGCAGCATGTTATGTTGAATAATGCTTCCTCCATGGACCAGGAGTTTATGCACGGTTGGTGAGAGAGCGTACCAACCATACAGGCGTACATAAAGCAATCGTGTATCTTCGGCGTAACTCCGGTAAGCATCCGCGTTAATTCCCAATTTGCTGTTGATGATTGTTAATAGCACATACATACGTTCTAGCAACATTTCGTCCAACCCGGTTTCTTCTGCAACGACATCTCGGTTTCTGAAAAATTTTCGAGCTGTGTTACCATCGTTAGAATTTCCGCCACCTGGCAAAGGTTCGCTAATACGAAGACCTAAACGGTCACGTAACGCTTGTCGAATTTTTATTTGTCGTTCCTTAAGCTCGCTGGTATTTTTGCCTACGCGCCAACGCGGTTTTGCTAGAGCTAAACGGTAAGCAATATTCAATAGTAACTCCATTGCTCGTATTAATGCATGTAAAGGTGAAAAAACATATAAACTATCCGGTGGATCGCTGGCTTCCAGTAAAGGATCATTCAATCGCTTTCCGGAGCGTTTGCATATATAACACGCTTGAGACGGTGTGCCTGTTACGTCATTCACTACCTTCGTATCAACCATGGAAAATATGAAGCTTGAACTAATCGGAATCTTGCGCATATTAACATTTACTATAGTCGGGACTAATTCATCGATTTGCTTGTTCATCGCGGCAACTTCATCCTTTGTTAGTTCAGGATTTTCCTTCTTGAAAATTAATTTTACTGGTCGGCACAGGGATACTGAAGATGGAAAATCATTATTCCAAAGAATGCAATCTCTTGACTCATCTTTCCGGCGACTAACTACACGTAAAGGTACTATAGATAGAGCAAATATATGCGAATCGTTATACTCGAATAGTTCTCCATTTTCATCTTCGTCAACGCACATTTGCTTGTATCTATGTTCAAGTGGAAAAGAGACTGTCAGTCAAAGTTTAGAAGAAAAATAATGTTGCCTACCGGGAATGGTTGCTGCTTCCATCGCAGCCCCACTTAAAGATAACAAACGTATTATCCTCAGGATGCAGTGGTAGAACTCCAATATTCAGAAACGAGATGAGTCGTTCCACGGTATGGTTAACAAGAGCTTGAAGGGGAACATACGCACAAGAAGGCTGAACAGAAATTCCTGAAAAAATTGTTGATTCAGGGACGAATCTTTGAGAATAGTACATACCGATCGGATAGCACTTAGGGACTTTTCGACAATCGTTCGATTTGTCTGCCAACTAAACGGAAACCAGTAGAATTAGCGTTGACGGCTGACGCTAAACCAAGTTCTTCCGTGGAATACTTATCGCGCAACTTTCCTAATCTTTTTATTTTGGCTCTGCGACATATTTCGGAAAATGGTTTCCTCTTTCGGCCTTTACCTTTACCTTCGACTTCGAATCTTAGCTTTCCTTCAAGCCACACAAAATTTTCCAGCTCAAACCGAATTTGCGTGCGCTTACTCCGAATCCACAACCTTCTAAATTCCAACATGAAGATTTTTATTTTCTTCCGAGCACTAACAAGTCTCAATTTTACATTTGGATTACTACTTGTAATGAACTTAAGCAGTTCATCTGTCTTTTTACCAGCAATAAGCAAATTCGCCAACTCTCTTCGACTAATATCCATATTTACTAGTTTTATTTAAAACGAATAAAATCAGAAACCTTTTTTGACAGTCGTTTCACTTATGCAAAGCTTGCTGCGATGAGAGAATGATATTTGAAAGTGGCTTTTTTCATAATACAACGATATGTGTGTAAATGCTTTAATGCGTTGAACCTGCAAAACTACAAACTTTAAATCTAAATTGCAAATTTTAAAAAAATATCGTATTCGCCAATTTTTGCTCAAATATACTAATAAGTATGGTCTTTCATGTGGTGGAAACAGAATTCAATTTTAGGTGCCCGCATCAGCGATATTGAGCCTTGAAATAGGCTATTTTTTTAACGAAAAGTGTCCATAACTTTTTAAAGAAAAAAGTTAGACCTTCGGTGTCTTGGAGAAAAATACTCGGCTTGAAGTTTTCAATAAGCTGTTCAAAGGTTGTGTTAACAAAAAGTAAAAGATACGAAAGTTATACTAAAAAAACGTTTTTTTCAGGAACACCCTAATCTTTTTTTTTAAATTTCTTGTATAACAAAAACTAAAAGAGATAGAGCTTTAATATGTTCAACAAATTTATTCAAAATAAGTTACTTTACAACTTTGTGGAAGACTGTGGAGCTCTATCTTTCATCAGTAAAAAGTTTATTTTCGTATTTTAGATAAATTAGAACCACCCTAATAACTATTCCAATAAAAAGAAGCATCTTCTAAAGTACACAAATTCATCCTAAGACATGATACGGCTAAATTATACAGGTTTGTCAGAAAGTAAAAAATCCTCCTAAATTAGCGATCTGGACCACTGTGCAATGCATCCAGCCGTGTTTGTACCGACTATGAATTACCATCCTCAGTTCTACCAGGCACCAGCGTACACCTACTACCCGCAGTTCTACGTGCAGCATCAACTACATGGGATAGTGATAGTAGTTAGTTAGCATGTACACATCGAAATTTGATAATCGAAACCCAGCAAAACTACATCGAGTTACCATCAGGCGAAAGTCGCAGCAAACCCCCTGCCAACAAAATCCGGCAAAATAGTGTCGATCATCGGCGAAAAAAATTGGATGCGTATAGCGAACGTTCCGCTGCTTAATCTGCATAAGCTTGCTCATATGACCCTGTGACGCTTTTCTAAACTTTCTTCCTTGAACTGCTTGCTCTTCCTGGAGTACTATGGCTTTTAATATTGAAAAATATTTCATACCTTCCAGTTCCTTGCTAATTAAATGTCGTTACAATATAAAAAATAGAAATTAAAAATACCATGTAGCCATGGTTCTTGTGCTATAATTTGGGGCGATGGCTTTTTGGTCACGGTTTTCATACGACAATATCTATATTTCGTCTAATACCAACGTTTCGAAGGTCTACGCCTTCATCTTCAGGGCAAAAACGGTAACAGTATTATCTTAGTTACCGTTTTTGCCCTGAAGATGAAGGCGTAGACCTTCGAAACGTTGGTATTAGACGAAATATAGATCTTGTCGTATGAAAACCGTGACCAAAAAGCCATCTCTTCATATTAAAAACAAAGTGGTCGTCCTTCCTACCATAATTTGGGGCTTTCGGTTCGAGTTTTCGTTGAGTTCAAACAGATTTACTTCACCATTCTCCGGACATTTTTGTTATTATATTGGTTCTTAGGACCGAAATAGAAATACTGATGCAAGTTTATACGCATTTAGTCCATTCTAAGCTTCGAAATTCTTGAAATATTGCGGCACCCTTCCTAATAGGGCCAAAATAGGCTTTTTACCCTATACGACTTACCACTAAAGCAAAACTTAGGTTGAACCACCCATTAGGAAAGACCTCCAATCGCTTGTTTTCTTCCCTTGATGAGAAACCTCCAGTAATTATTGCTGTAAACGATTTCACCTCAATAGCTTCTGTACCCGGGAGACCGCTTAATAAATATTTAATTGAAATCGATTAATGCTCGATTATGCAATATGCAAATTTGCTGTTACTAATTGCGTTCGACAAATCGCAAGTTTGATTGGCGGTTTTACAACGTATGCGAAATGCCTGAAAAAAAATCTGCGGTTGACCGGTTACAGGCCTGTAGAAATATCTACATCAAGTAAAATAATTTAATTCACTGATTCTAATTGACGGCGGGACTCTTTACTTTGTGCATTCGATTAACGAACCTTAAACGTGGTTTCGATTTCGTTGCAATTTTTCTCCCGGCTTCTATCAGCCGACATATTTAATACCAAATGATGTAGCAACGGGATACGATTGAAATATGCCGATCAGATCAAAAAATGTTAGATACGATCGAAATTAGTTGGTTTTTATTTTAAAAATAAACCAATTGAACGCAGCGCAAGGTATTGCTTTGAGCGACTCTCGACCTTGGAGCAAACGTTTATTCTAGCAACCGATCATCGTGTGATCTCAGCTGAAAACGTCAAATTACATCTCGAGAGGTTCCACCGCCCGCCGGCCGAAACGAAACGCAAAGTCATAAACAAGCATACCAACATTACTCCAGTTATTTACCGCAACCGGTTATATTTAATGGCAGGCTGGCACGGGTGAATCTTCGATCCAACCAACGCACACATAAATCGGTTTCGGTAGCGTGAAATAGATGCAATAAAAGATGCTATAGCATCATTATTCGTGAGTGGGCGGATGCCGTTAATAGCGCGCGAATAAGTTCCACGCGCCGATTATGCTGCTCCCGTTTATCCAAAGTTGGTTAGGATGTGAGCAACTGGGTGATGTAGAGCAAGTAGTAACTGGGTGTTGATAGAATCGCTAGTAAATCGTTCTGATTTACCCGGATTTGGGTTGTTGAGTACTTGTATAGTATGGTTGACTGAAAGCACAAAAATCGTGAAATACAAGATGAATGAAATAATATCGGAACCCTATTTTGTGGATGTTTGAGCGAGTAAAGGCGCTTTAATCTAGGCTCAATGAGTCAGGGCAATGTGTAAATACCTTTGTCCCATCGCAAAGGACCAAAGGAGTGACATTAACCTTCTTAGCAAAGTCACTCTCAAGGTTTTATTCCAACCCCCTATAAACTGAAACGGTCGGTACGGTTGTCCTCGTTTCTTCCTTATTCAAGTTTCAAAACGATTCGTTGGTTGAATTGTTCATTAAATGAATAATTCAATTGCCGTACAATATTGAAACATCTTCAAACCCAACTCTGCACAGTAGGCCTGGCCGTTTTAATATTTACGACATATTATAATATGCTTCAAATATTAATGTTGACAACAAAGACACTACAGAAAAACTGAAGTGTTTTCCAGGATGCTTTTCAATACTGGCTGTATAAGGGTTAGAATAGAATAGAATAGAACCCTCTTTTGTGGATGTTCATTATGCCACAAAATCTTAAAATAATGGAATTAATCAAAGTTCGCACTCACAAAGTGTTCACAACTCATATTTAATTTTCTGCAGATTGAATATCCACTAGGTATTGGTTCAATGTTGTTATGCTTACACTTATCTTGAACCTTTCCTGTTCCAATCACCGTGAAAAACTCTTGACCTGGGAGTTTTTTTGAAATTCGCCTTAACATTGTTCTCGAAGTTTCCGAAAAATATTTAGTTTGGCAGGCAATTGCCACATGAAGCCTAAAAAGCGTTATTTTCGTGACAACTGACACTGCCAATCAAAATATTCATGTCAAGGAAAATGTTGCCAAAAACGCTTGTCGGCTTTAAAAAAAGAACAGTTGTTCCTTGCTGTTTTAGCTTCCCTACTCCAAGGACAAAAACCCACCAAACTCGCCAGAGTTGCGACCAATAGAAAAATATTGAGCTAACGATAAGCGGACACTCCCCTCTCCTAGGTTGACGGTATTGCACACATCTTCAAGCATATTTGAGCAGACACCTGCTTTAAGATGGTTATTGCATTACGCCTCGATAGTGGTGCATCGAGGAGACCGAGAGGGCTTATGGGCCTTTTTTATGTTTTTTGTTATTTCATACTCTGCACCAGCCCAAACTAACAGTCAGCTAAGAGCCTGTGCACACTGGCGTGGCCGATTGGCGGGTAGCCGTGGACTGACTTTTTCTGTGGGCTGTGTTTGCAGACATTGTTCAACAGCTTAACGGCTGTCTTTTTGAGCACGGCTCGCAGTGGAAGTCATTGTGTGTCGATTTATCGGTCGACCTCGTCAACGTGCACAGGCGCATTCAAAAATAACAGTTGAACCCTATTAGTTGTGTTGTGTTGTAAGAATCGTAGTTTTTAGTACTAGTGTAAAATTGTTATGTGCTAGTTATGAGCTAGTCTAAAATTGTTATGTGATATTGGGTAACTCTCTCCCTGTCAGAATGTGATCCGTACACCGAAAGCTAAAAATCAGAATGACGGTCCGCGAATATATGAATGGCCGCAGGGTTTCAAAATCGAATTTATACACGTGAAGTCACATACACGCGAGCACACGCGACAAACACGTCAACATACGAACGCTTAAGCCCTTCGCGATCATCTACGCACACCTATGCCCGCGATCGCGCAAACTTGATAACACTTCGGCAATTGTGTGAACGTTTTAGTACTTACGAAGTTACAAACGCGGTCTCAAACGCAAACCCGCAAACGCGCGCGATCATGAATCGGTCACGTCCGGAAATCTTTAGCCTTCATTCTAGCAATTTAAGTCCATACATTCAGTTGGACCACTCAAAAAAAATAAAGCTCATATCCACTAGACCACGCGTTCTACGGCGACATGAATGGGAATTCTAATGATATAAAAGAACCCACTTTCTTCTGGAATCTGAACCGTACACAAAAAATTAAGTATCAGATTCACGGTCTGTGCGCAATCATTCTAGAACACACGCGAATATGCGAAAGGCACACGGTTATGAAATAGAATTTATACACGCGAAGTTCATACACGTTGGCACACGCGACATACAAACGCACATGCGATCGAGCACGTTAACGTACAAATGTTCGAGCCTTTCGCGATGATACACGCGATCGCGAGTCCCTACGCCCGCACATACCTGAACCGTACAATGAATATCACATTCAGAATCACGGCCCGCTACAATAAACTATAAGCGGACACTCGAGAAAACTAAAAATGTATTTGGAAACGAGAAAAAAATCAAAGCAAATTGGCGTTCGGTATGGTGTAATACGTATAACCCGATAATTCGCAATGGGGTCATTGGAAGCCTAATCACTTGATTTATTTTATACGCTTGAGTCGCCGAACTTCGTAAAGAAATATATCTTTCGCATTTATATAAAAACATAATCAGCGCGCACTTAATCCTGTTTGACCATTCCACCCTGTATATTTAATGAAATTGTTTTAAATTTGACAATGCATATTTCTTATATTTGTTTTCACTACTTTTAATGTGTGCCTATAAAAATGATTGATTGAATCAAAGTAGCACCTAGGAAAATGTTGTAGGAAAAAGCTTAATTTACAGACGTAATATACATTGATCAAACAGATTACAGCTTACAGCTATTTAAATATTTATTCATCAATGTCATCAAAATATTTGTTTTGAATGTTCTACGTTTGTACCGGATTTCGGTAACCGTTTACCATAAGAAAATTTACTAACAAACTCACAGTCACGTTTTATAAACTACAAGTTTCAAATCAATGTATATGCATTTAGATGTAATTATAATAATTATTTGAATTATAATTCGTACTATTTTTATTTCTTTACAGGTAAGCCACGATTTGTTTTACAATATTAACATCGCTTCGTTCAGGTAAATTATAAATACGCATATTACGAAAAGACCAAAATTCCCCCATTGGACTGCCCAGTAAAAAAACTAATTTTTGAAAAGTGCATTGGCTCAACCCTGAGCCGACTCCCAGTCCCAACAGGAGCGTCTTGTTCAAATTTGAACCAAATCGGACAAGTCTAGCTACCGGATCAACGTATTCGAAGTTTGTATGGAATTTTTCAACAATTTACATGAAGAACTAACTTGCGTTTTCACCGATAGGTGGCACTGTATGCATCATTTTATCACTGAAAGTGAAAATAGGAAAGACAACTTTATTGTGTACAACTTCGCCGAAGACTGCAAATCAATTCAACTTCCTTGGGAGACATCATTAAACTTTGCAAATTGAACTAATACACTTATGTCGGAGTCAGTGGTTAGGTCAGGTGGTAAACCAGTAGTCAATTCCTACGAACCTAATTTTGTTGCGAAATAGGATTTAGTTGAATATTATGTTTGAAATTTTTAGTACATGATATGAGTCATCTTTGGCTACAAAATCAAATTAGTTCCATATTCCACCGGATGGAGGACGCTAACTTTTAAAGGAGATTAAATGGATTATGGGCATGGACTTTTTCTTTAACTTTGTAGGAGACACCTGGCGAGGCGGTGGTTAGCTATTTTCGTCCGCGTCCCTTATCACCAATTTTTAAAAAGTGATTCATCAGCAGTGCTATCTTTGAAAATGAACCACCTTGGTTATGCAACTAATTTTTTCCGATCTTTTTTTTAAATGCAAATAATTAAGCAATCTTCATTTCGTTATATTCTGAATTGCACATATTTTGTCGTATGTAATTTTAAATGTAAATCATTTGATGGCATTGTAAGGGAACACGTATCCGCCGGTTGATGTCAATCGAGCTGACATTTCTTTAGACTGAGCAAACTAATTTATTTGTTTGTTTAGTGTTTATTTGACCAACTAGTAAACGAATCCACTGGGTCTTTAATGCGTGTGGGAAATACGCATGGTCTTGTCTGAGTGAATGACTTTTGAATTATGTATGAGGGTCGAGAATTGACAATTCACAAGATCAATTCAAATCCAATTACCAATTTGCGGCTATCATTTCAACACAAAATACAAATGTTTTATGGTCATATTTAATGATTTACTTTTTGTCCATTAACTCATCAGTCAATTATACTGAGCTAAGAATAAGTACGTACTATTTGGAAACTGGGGGTGTTTGATTCGTGCATAATGTTAATATCGTTTAGGAATGCAGCATTTATATTTTTTCTGTTTCGCGTCTTCATTGTAATATCGCAACGTTTACTCGAACGAGGTGGAAAATTTCAAATTACGGGATCTCAATATACTTGTGATTATACCAGTAAGGACCATTTATAAATTCTGCCACGCTATTAGGAGGAAGAGATAAGACTAATTGTGACATAAATGGGAGGGGAGCACATCATGTGCTCTGACGCAATCGGCCGTTTTACGCACGATTGCGTCATGAGTATAGGAAATTCCATAGAACATTAACACTTTTGCGAGTAGCGGCATTAATGTGCTACTACAAAATGAAGGAAAAACTAAAATCATTTGATTCGTATTAGACCAAGGGGAAAAATAACGTGGTAATATTAGTTAGCGTTGTGTAATCTTTGCGTGACATAATTTATGAATGTTCCACTATACCACTTTTAAACTCATTGTTTGCGGTCCATTTTACATTGTCGACAACACTCCCGACAGCCGACTGTCCGGAGTTCAAGTTGTTCTCGATGAAACAACCTCGATAAACGATTACCCAGAATTTAAACGCCTAGAACATTTACGTATCCTACAGTCAATAAACTATTCAAACATCTTATGCAAAATATATGAAAATATATTCTCAGTTGCATCGCTTACTTGAAGCGAATCCTGACTAACAACGCACTCACTACCCAATCCGTGGTACTTATGGGAGTGTCACTGAGACGGGGCCTTCCGTTCAGTAAGTACCACATCAACACTTCCTTTCTCATCCCAAGTTACGGTAAAGATGGTCGTGGCCCGCAATGGTGGCTCTCAGGCGAAATTCTCGCTTGGACTGGATCAATTGTTATTCCCAAACAATGCTCCTCAAGTAGTCTGGCTGGAAATGAGAGTCATCAGTCTGCAATCTAGGAAGTATACCGTGCTTACGCAACGCAACGCAACTTTGTAGGAGACACCTGGCGAAACAAAGAACTAAAATTTTCTGGTTTAAAGATGACTCATATCATGTACTAATTTTTTTTTCAAGCATGGTATTCAGCCAAATCAACCATTATTTCGTCAAAAAATAGTTTTTCGCAAATATATGGCGTAAAGTTTTGCTATGAATAACAACATGCAACTCCTCGTTGAGCGTGACAGTGTTAGAATCAAGATACCGGTATATATGGAGGATGATAAAATTAATGTGCGTCTACTCGATTTATCCCTCGATTTATTTGAATCCCAGAGAAAAATTTCCCAAACGGCGTTCATGTCGACAGAATGCGAGGGACGATCTCTTTGCCTTCTTATCTGAACCTTCGATGCAAAATACAAGACGTTACAAAACCATAAATCACGCTGTGTACATACGAAAGACAGATTCCTACGTGTCAGTTGTGTGACAAGCATACACAGCCCTCATCAACTAAATCACAAACAACCGTAGTTGCTGCTCAGGCACCAACTAGGGTTGTGGTGCTAGGTTTTTGGTACAATTGTTGTGGTACCGGTAGTACCGACCCCTTTTTGGTACCGAAATACCGGTACTGAATAAAACTAAGTACCGGTATTTTGGGTTCAATGCAAATTTTTTGATAAAGAATATATGTAGCATAGAGTTGAAAGCTGACGAGAACCAAAGGGTTATCGTGTCTAGAAATGTATCCCGTATTAACGGGAGTCAGTATAAATAAACAAAAAATCACTATAGTAAAGGTGT
The DNA here is from genome assembly GCF_030247195.1 of Topomyia yanbarensis. NCBI lineage: Eukaryota > Metazoa > Arthropoda > Insecta > Diptera > Culicidae > Topomyia > Topomyia yanbarensis. The sequence goes on along the minus strand of NC_080671.1, from coordinate 37,134,586 downwards.
TGTTATTGGTCTCCAGTTCTCCAACTTACACTGGATACTTAGAATTATATGTAGTCAAGGCCCTCATAAACGTCATGCAGTTTGTAGGGGCAGTTTGGGACGGGAGCTCCAATTTAAAACGATAACAAGCTCACATAAAACAATTGTAATGATTGCTTCGCCTTAAAAAATTGTCAAACTCTCTAATTCCGTGGAAGCGTGTATTCTCAAACTCGCAAGTTACGAATTGGAAATTATTATTACCACACAGTATACTTTGATGGGGACAGGGAACCTTTTAATTAAAGGGCATGTTTTTAAATATCGATCAGCAAGCTAGGTGGAATTATAAGTTAGATGTTAGCAACTCTCGTTGTACTGAAACTATAATATTCCAAAACTATTTGGTCGAACATAATTAGAATGATCTTGAATTTAAATTCAGAGTACCTGCAACAAGTGGAAAATAACGGATATGATTTTTTGGGAATATTCCATAAGCGAAACTCGTATTAGTTCCTCTCATTTTTCGAATGTACCAAGAAAACTAGTTTGCGGCCTAAGTTACATCTGTATTAGATTTACTGTTTAATATTTATCTATAGAAGAACGAACACCGATTTAGCACCTAGTGATTTTTGGTTTGACGGACATCGTCTCAAATAGCGCGATTTGTGATTTGTTCGCAGTGGGATAGGCTGTCTGATTTACGAATGGCAGGCAAGCAAACCAAACTGTTGTATTAGGCCACTGTGCAGTGACTTGAAATTTTTGAAATTGTTTAAAAAAAGCAGGCACAAGATTTTTCACGGGTACACTTTTGAAAAAAACTACAGTGAGATGATGAGCGCAAAGTGTGAAAAGGGGATCTTCGGAAATGGTAAGCTTTAGTTGAACTGTGAGTTAGTGGTGTGCGTCTGAATTTAAGAAGCTTTGGAGTTTTTGATAATGTGTAGAATGCCTGCGTAAGTGACACTGAGACCGTCTACAGTTTTATTGTAGTTTTCCTTGAAAAAAAATGGCCGAAACGTCGGATAATCAAAAAATAAGTCGTTTGATACATATATACAAGACTTGACAACCAATCTCCAAACATAAAACACCCCCAGTCGGTCAAAAAGTTACGTTCTTATTAACGATAAAAAGGATTAAAAAATACCTTTTTTATCGACCGGTTTCGGGTTCGATGTTGCCTATCTACAGGACGATGTCCGACCATAGTGCTTAGCTACCGGACCAAGGTACCTGAAGTTTTCATGTATTTTTTACGCTAGGTAGCATTGTATAGATCAGTTTAATTCTAAATGTGACACTCGGAAAAAACAATTCTATACAAGTCCGTAGAAGACCTCAAACCAATCACATTTAATAAGTTATTACATTTTTAACGAGGTGCTGTCTGAGTCAATTGGGCATTGGGGTATAACGGCGTAAGGTTAATCAGTAGTCGATTTCTGCGAACTTATTATTTTTGCAAAAAATTGTATAACTGTTTTGAAGAATTTTAATACATAGTATGCGTCATCCTTTGGCAAGACAATAATAGTTAAATTTTTCACCGAATAGAGGATGCTAATTCTAACTTTTCAACGAACAGATAGAACATCAACATGTTCGGGAGAACTATTGGAAAATATCTGTTCTGCAACTTTGCAGTAGTGTCCTAATTCCTCTATTCATTGAAAACTATGTTTTGTCGCCCTCTATACGATGAAATATGCAATTAATATTTTTGAGTCAAACTATACGCCGTACTTTAAAGCACCAATTTCCAAAACTTATCAATATTGGTGCAAAATTAATTATTTCATGGGAATCGAGTACTAATCTACCTACATGTACAATAGGACGTAGGACTCGTTAAGAACTAACTCAAACATTGCGTCGTTCAAATTCGAACAATTTCTCCTAACAAAGCTGGATTGTATTCCACTATGTCGTAGTCAATAACATTATCTTTCGTAATTCTGCGGTGATAATCTAAACGAAACGAAAATGAGTAGATTTTCTCCACGTAAGCTGCCAAAAAATTCATGCAATCTAAAACCACACTGCTCCACTAATAAAAGAGTTGCGTTTTAGTCCATAATCGATTTTATCTCATGTCCCATCTAAAAGAACCAACGGATTGACATCAATCTTCTTAGCCAAGTCACTCCCAACGTTTTAACTCAACCCCCTATAATCTGAAACGGTCGGTACAGTTGTCCTCGTTTCATCCTCATTCAAGTTTCAAAACGATTCGTTGGATAAATTGTTCATTAAATGAATAATTCAATTGCCGAAAAGCATTAAAACATCTTGAAACCTAGCTCTGCACAGTAGGCCTGGCCGTTTTAATATTTGCAACATATTAGGGACCATTCACAAATTACGTAAAGAAAAAATTCCCCAAAATTGACTCCCCCCATGAAACAAATTGTCACAAATTTCTCCATCCCACCCTCCTCTATTACGTATTCTTTGAAAATTTTGTTTTTCTTCGGTGAAAACATGTTACGTAACGATTTAGCTTACTCCCCCCCCCATATGTCACAACTTGTCGTACCCCCTCCTAAAAGCGTTACATAATTTATGAATGGTCCCTTATAATATGCTTCAAATATTAATGTTGAACACTAAACTATAACTGCAGTGTTTTCCAGGATGGTTTCAATACTGGCTGTGTAAGGGTTAGAATAGAATAGAATAGAATAGAATCGATTTTGTCTCATGTTGGTGTGTCTGTAACTTTCATTTAGTTGAATCTGGCGGTTACTATCGCCACATTTTTTTTTTTTTTACAAAAACCACTTCCTCTATCGGATTTTGATAAATTTCCAAACGCATAATATTTCGTCGCCTGGTCCCGTCTGACTTCAAAGCTGAATCCACGAGCATCAGGAGTTAACAATAACAACAAAAAACTACCAAAGCCGATCAGCAAACGACCACTTCGAACATCAAAGCCCGTCCGCCGGAACAGCAGCCTATAACAGAATTTCGCGTAGAATAAATTAAATTCTCGTCAGAACTTTGGCCGTGGCGGGTGACGGGTCCCGGTCTAGCAGTTCTGTTAGTAAACAGAACACAGCTTACCCCACCCCAGAACTGCACCAGTATGATAGAAGATGGGGGGAGTGAGGTATGACCTTGTCCCAGGAAGGTTGTGCCGTTCCGTCCGGCACGGTTGCTCGGCCCCGGACCGGTTCATGCTATCGAGACTGTCCGGAGCAACCATAACACTGCACACTGCCTCACCGCCGCCGCGCATATACACGTGAGCATTGCGCTAGCTGGGTGTTGGATATGGAAATTGCTAGGGAAATGGTATGTGAGAAGTTGCTATCCAAACTGGTTCCGAATTCGAACACAAATAAAAGGCTGTATGCTAATCAGGTGGTTCTATCGGAAGGGGGCCTGCTGTCGCGCAATATCGCATGTGCGGGCAGTGTGGTTGCAAGCGGCTTGGTAAGGTTTTCGCTGCATACATTGTATGCCTCGGCGAATACATTGTATGGTCAATGCGAAATTGCGTATCTAGTGTTGGAGTAATTATTTAAGTAGATAGCCTTGCGCCCTGGTTCGGTCGTATAGCGGTAAGATGCTTTTATCACAAGCTATTCATCATATGTTCGGCGTTCTTTAGTATCATGGAACTAACCTGCAAGGTCTAAAAAACAGTAAAAAATCCACAATGGCATCGCAGTAATACAGTTCTATAAAGAATGAGACTGGATGTGATTCGATAAAGTTCTAGTTATAGCAAGAAAGATTTTTGAATCCAATCATAATTTTTTTACATAAATTTGTTATTAAGTTCCGAAACTTCTGATTTTAATTTTATTTTACTATTTCGGCGGTCAAAAGTCACTTGAAAGATCATGGAGATAAATCAAAGAGCGGTAGAAATTCAGAAACACTCATTTGCTCGTGATAACTTATGAGTATATTTAACAATGCGCGTTCCGATTCTCTAACAGGTAGGCAGACAGAATCAGCTGTTGTAATGCAAAGCTACGTGTACGGTGGTATACAACCAGTCACGTTTTCTTACAGTTTATAGCGAGGGCAGGCATGTAGGACAATTTTTTCTTTACTTTTTCTTCGAAATGATTTGGAACAAACGTGCTGCGAACAGTTGTAGGATGATCTGTTGCTTTCACGATATGGTGAATGTTTGAATCTGCCATTAGATATATATGTAATAGAAGGTTGGCGCATTATATGTTGTCACGTAATGGTGTTAAGTGCTTCTTTTTTATTGGAGTTTTTTGTACCGTTATGCTTTCCTTCTATTACTTGGTATATCTTTTTAGTTAACATGGTCCCGGGATAACTGAGACTCTACCAAAGGCGTCAGAAGACAACGTTAGTCCAGAATAAACAAAGAACAAGACTTCAAATTTCAACAAAAATAGCAAAAATTGCAAACTTTTTCTCGCTCATTTTCTCAGTTTCATAGAAACAAGGGAAATGGAAATGTGGTTGTGCGTATTAAAGCAGGTCATCTTTTTAAAGCTGTAGAGTAAGCTAGATCACATATCATGCCGTACCATGAAAATTGAAGTCTCCTCGATGCCGGGAGAAGTTCCCCGCAGTATCACAAAGTTACCGGTTCCTAACCTAGGTCCAAGCAATGCTGCACCAAGTTGAATCTCTAGTTAAAATGTCACTTGAGACTTTTGTTGTTGCTGAAAGATGTTGTTTGCTTCGGATTTGTGGCAGATCTTCTTCTTACCGGTATATTTGGCGGCCTCTCAAGATAGAAAAAAATTGTAACAAAGACCCATTTAAAATTAGTGCAATACTACACGCATGAAGCGCGGAACAAACAACCGATCGTGCAGACGATCTATATTATATTTCTCTTTAGTGGAGAACAATTTGGGCAAAAACTATTTTTTCGCCATTAACGAGAAAATTGTTTAAAACCATAGTGTATCATGCATTAGCTTGCTAAGCCAAACCAAATGTTTCGATTTTATAAGTTCTCGTTTGCTTGAAATGAGCCCCTTTTCTTGCGGAACATCACGACGCTTGACTAGGGGTTTGCTCAGGAACATAAATTGTTTCTCTGTTTTTTGGACCTATCGTCAATCCGCCGCTAGCTTTTTCCTGTCACTAAGTTAGAGTCGGATTCGGATGAGATGAAATCGAAACACAAATTCAATAACTAATACAGATGAAAAAGACGCAAAGCAGTCTCGCCGCAGACACTAATTGGAAGGGGCAGACCATTTCGCTCACTGGAGCAAGGAGTCCTTGAAATAGACAATCCAGTCCTTCAGTAGATCCAAGCATACCGAATCGATAACTACACCATCGATCTCAACTTTGTGAGCGGACATGTAAACGCGTTAGTTCTTCTTAAAAGTCCTGTCGCCAGTAACATCATTTGTTTTTCTTATTCAAAATATCACAATTCTGAGCTTATCTAGGCGAACTTTCGAGATATCTGATATTTCCGCGTATTGCGGAATATTAGAATACTCACCATTGATCCGAAAGAAGATAGGATAAGGTCAATCCCAGTTCAATGCGTTTGATTTTAAATGCAAATTCGGAGTCGTTGATAACGAATCTTGTTCGACATCCATTTTAGGATCATTTGGGTCATTTCAGTAGTTTGTTTATGCACGGACCTAGAGCCAGACACAAAGTGAAAACTGAAGAATATAAACGAAGAGACAGAAATCATGGGGGATATAATCTGAAAGACAAGTCTTAGTTTGATAGTAAACGAATAATGTGGTCATCTACCTTCGCACGATACAGGGCTGGATGCAACCTATTCCGTTAGAAACTGGAATGAAGACTATGTGAAAAACTTAATCAGCAATGGATCATAAAAGCATCTTTGTTTCACTTGCTTGCTTGTTTGAAAGAAGATGGGTGGGTGCTGTCTGGGATATAACCGGAATGCCGTGGCGGCCCTTGGACTGGTAATTCAAATCTAATGATATGCACCGTAATCAACAATCCACCAATCAGTTCAAACTTCCTAAAATTATCTTCTCAATATACATGATATGCGATAGAGTGCCAATATTCATGGTCATCTTGAATTTTCAAACCGAACACACCTTTAACGTATAGGCAGCTCGAAAAAAGCTCCCTTGCCAAATTTGAGCACAATAAAAAACAATGCCGTGCAGTGTTGAGATCTGGTGTAATGTTGAGAAAATGTGTTTGTGGTACAATTAAAATTGTTGAATTGAGTTTGAAAATGCAGCATTCATTTTTTTATATGCCAAATATTTTAGAAGTCCATGAAATGTCGAAATCTGGTGTCAATTTGAAAAATCATTTTTTTTATTTTAATTTATAAATCTCAGTTTAAAAATCAAACGAGAGGCAACTTTTATCAAAAAAGTTTGGACCGATTTGCCCAAACTTAACCTCAAATGAAAGGTGCAACCTTCCCATCGGCTGCTATTGAATTTTGGATCGATCGGAATTCTGGTTCCGGAATTACGGGTTTCAGAGTGCGGCCACACAGAAATTTCTCATAAAAACTATAGGAAAAATTAAAAATAGAAATTTTATTTTTGATGCTAAATGTATTCAAGGTGCATAAAACGATTTGATGCAAACACGAAAAAAATTTGACGAAGATTCACTTTTTTGGATTTTGCCCATTTTTGCCTTTCTCATATAGAAAGGTTATGCAATCACTCTGAAAAACGTCAACCTAATCCCGGCCAAATTTTTTTTTTCGACTCGCATAAGGTTTCTGGATTTTAACAGGAGCGTAGTTGATGGTTTACGGAGAGGGGTTACACCCCCCCTCTACTGTTCACTCCCCTCCTTTAAAAATCTCCTTAAATCACCCCTCAGACCACCACCTCATACCCCTCCCTTTCAACCCCATCATCTTTAAACCACCACTATAGTACAAAGCATACCAATTTAAGCTGGGGAGTCGTTCGTTCATGGGACTTTCGCCCTCCTCACATACCCATCCCCGCATGACAAAATGAGTTAGCAAGCAGATAACATTGATCTAATGCTGATTAGGCTAATGGAGTATGATATTTTTTTGTTTCAAGTGTTTCACCGTCGACACGTAGCTCATCAAGTTCGTGGCTGGCATGCCATTGTGTATAAGTGCAAAGTGTACTAAGAATGTAATGGACATTTCCACAATTATGTTGAACATAAAAAGCCTCTGTGCCATAGTTTAGAGAAATGAGAAAGGCACAATTGCACCGCTAGGTGGATTAAAACAGGTTTTTAATAATCTGTACGGTATCTACTGAAGATCGAACAAATAAATAAATTCATATTTACAATTAACGCACTAGATAAAAGAATAACCGACCGAAAGCTACAAAACCCACCTCTTGACAAAGACCTTGGAGAAAGTAACCTGAAGAACTCGCCTTTGAACAATGCTGAAAAAGCTCCAATGCAAAGAAAAATATACGCGCACTGAAAAACTGTGTACGCTTAGTACAATAACCCAGCTACAGCTTTTCTTTATTTATTCACGATAAATGTAAAGAATCTACGACTCGGTTAAGCTTACACCAAGGCTTGTGTTGAATAAACGAATTAAAAAAAATCAATGCTTCTTCGAAGTGCGTTTGAACTTTGGTGATTATACCTCCAGTTGGTTTATTTGAAAGAAATCTATATATGAACTTAGCGGATCCATGTGTCTTTTATTTATTTGCTACAGGTAAATAATAATCCAAACAGATTTATTGTGTGTCCATTAAACTCTTCATGCGCAATTTTCTAGGGCATGATCAGAATGCTGAATGCTTTGATTTGTTTCTGCGTTTTGCGAATTACGTTCGTGGAGCCATGTCTTCTCGTTGGTTTTGATGATCGTTTTTTTGCGAAGCGCAAGATCAGCGCTAAATCAGCGACTTCATGATGATTTAGCATTTACCGATGGTTTGGCAAATGTTACTGAAGACTCATCGTCCTAAGTACCCAGCGCGATATGACAATAGGTAGATTCAAGCTGCAGGATCACGAAGGAAGGAATGGGGTATTTTAAGTGCATTCTTACCAATCGAACATTGCTGACAATGCCTGGGAAAAATTCTTCATTCTTCTTTGTTGAATAGAACTTTTCAATAGTGTGATTGGTATACAAAAATACTTTGTTATTATTCGGTTTCGTATCAATTTGCTGCTTACGAAGCTCCCTCCTTTCTTCTACACTTAATAATCCCTGCCCACTCCCTTCACTGACAACCTTATCATTGCCGCTCTTATAAGTAGCTCATGACATGAAACTAGAAAAAAAAATCCGGCGATTAGATGCCTAGATTAGAACCTATAAACATCTATTCGCTAAAAACCTCTTTACTATCCTTGCTATGACGACACACACACTCGTTGAGTCGTGAAATGGCATATATAAGCTCCAACACTGGGCATGAGTGTTATGATTTCGTTAACCTGCCCGCCCGCCGCTAGCCTTTCAGCATCTTCATTAACGCATTTTGTTTTCTACCATTTTCCACTGTTTTAAAAATCCCGTTTGAATATATGTATTGGGAACCAACAGATAGCATCAGGATTAGAACCGACAAACATCTATACGTTAAAAACGCCCCTTGAAGTTGGTTGAACACTAACGAATCATTTAGGATCAATTTTAGCTAACAATTCGAGAGCGAAAAAACAGATGCATTTGCGCTCCCGATGATTCGTTTTGGTTGTAGAAATTAAACTGTCAACTGTCGATCGGCATGTATTGTTTGCTTTATGATTTTTTTATTGGGCCAAGAAGTCACCATTTTGGATTCTAAAATCTCGATGTTGCCAACCCTATCTAAAGATGACACACAGACTGGAATCTTGCGGCAGTAACTGTCACCTTGTTTGGTATTAATAATTACTTGGAGTTAATAGTTTTGAATTGTTTGAAAGTTTCTAGGTTGTTGAATCCTTGAATCATTGCGTGTTTTGTATTAATTATTTGTTACTGATTTTAGCTGGTTTCGATCTTCCATTGGCAGTGAGATAAGCTGTTATAATTTCCAAAAATTAATTTATGAATAATGTGTCATTAATATGCCAATAATACGCAAGAGAAAAAAGATGAAAGTAGGTATATTAATACGCTATTAATATTGGTATGTTGCTAATCATTGCTATTTTTTTCGAAGATATCTTAATGTAAGTATTTATAACCTCAAATTTAACGTAGTGGTTCATGCCCAAAATATTGAAAGTATCAAATTGTCTTCTTGTCACACGGTAAAACAATAATAACCTTTCAACTTTCACTAACTGTAATTGGTCAAACTCAATGTAAGTCTCTCCACTCACGTGATTCATTCGCTCGGATTAGTCATCCCTCTGGCTGCAAACGTGTAAAAATCAACGAATGTTTTTGACATTAAAAATGTCTTACTCCACTATCTGGGGCTAGGTGTCATTCTAAAATCTAAACTATCTCCCATGTAACGAAACTATGTAAGGTTTGCACGCTTATAACTCCGATATTACTAGATGGATTTTAATCATTCATACACCAACCGATTCAGAAACACCTAACTTAAATATTGGTAATAATTTAATATCTCCCCAATAAAAGCAGACTTTTGGAAATTGGTAAAATTAAAAAGTTCACGAAAAACGGGAAAATTACCATTCGTGAGGCAGATTTCTCAGACACAGCCGTCAAAAGAGGGCAGCTTAGTGACTCAATGAAAGACGAAAAGTCATAAATAGAAGCGACGCATGTCCGTTTAAATCAGTTGTTGCTCTTGTCTCATACGAACAACATCGTCTCCGGGCGATGCAATAAGCGCTATCGATTTTCGGCAACGTTGGCATTTGCACACACTCGCACCTATGTGACTAAACCATATACGGTTAGTTTATAAATAGAGGTGACGCGTACCCGTTTGAATCAGTTTTTGTTCTTATGTCGAACGGGTAAGATCATGGCTACAGCGTGTGGGCACTACAATAAGCGGTAGACGCTATGCATTTTCGGCAGCGGTGGCCGTGTGCGGATTTTTCGGGTACCAGCACGGTGTCACAGAATGATTTGCAAAGTGGGTGGGTGGGGTGGTTTGGATTTAATTCAATACGGTGTGTGCTGCTTAAGAGTGTTGCGTTTGAATAAAATATATTTATTTTTATGCATGCGTGTGCGTTGTAACTTGTTAATCCATGTTTACGGCGCATTGTAGCTGCGTAGGGTAAAGAGCCTATTGGTTTTCATATGTTTCATATTTTGGTTATATGTTTTTTATCAGTAAGGCATCTGACAACGTGCTTCTGTAGTTATTGCACTGTTCAGCAGCGTAGTATTTTATATAGGGGAGTACACTCAGGTTTTATTACGCGGTATTTTTTACGCGAATTTTGAAATTTCCGCGGTTTTCATTTACGCGTTTTTTTGAAATTTAGGCGGTTTTCATTTGCACGGCCTGTATCCCCTGCGTAAAAAAACCTGAGTGTAATTGCATCGGAAACAATCACATTCCCAGCAGAACTTTTTGTTTTCTAATTTTAAACACTTTTGTTTCGTACTGTACACAACGGAAAATTTTAAAACAGAACTTACCGTCCCAGCAGCAGTTTAGGCGGGTATTCTTTTTCGATTCAAATTCAAGCCATGTCTTAATCGTTACTGGACTTAAAATTGTTTTCCCAGTTTATCCAGTCAGAGTATCTGTCCTGCCCTATGCAGTTAAAACACAGTTCTAATTGCGTTTTAAAGTATACAACAAATAGAACGGTTAGGTATACTAATTTAAATTTTAAAATATATCTGTTTGAAATTATGCAACAAACCGCTGTACTGAAGCTATAATTATGTCAGTCCTATTACCACATAAAACACCTATATAACATAAAACGCTGCAGAATTGGTTTAATAATACAATGTTTACACTACAGAGTTATAACACGTTTTAATAATTAGCAACAAGAGAAAATGTCACCAAGATAGCATAAAACCCGTTTTAACTGGTAGTGCGAACGTTGCATAACAATGTAATTTATCAAATAATTTCATTTTTTTCACCACTAATCGATCAAGAAATACTTAACCTTAAGATTGTTTACTTAAGTTCATTAATACATTATTGAAAATTTAAATGGAAAATGAAATTTCATATTTCATGAAGAATCTGTATATTTCCGTTGCTGGGCGTGGGCTTCCTCGTCACGGTTCTAAATATGGAACTTTTCTTTTAAATATATTTTCTGGACAGACCAGCCTATTTTTACTAGATGGATCAGCCAAATAATGCCAATCACCTAGTGAGATACTTGATTAATTAATAGATTACCGTTAAAAGACCTTCAATAAATTATGTTTTAATGGGGAGGGTATATAGCAAATTGTAACATAAAAAACAGGCGAGTGAGCAAGAACTTGAGTCGATATGTATGATAGATAAAATACATTTGCACGCTCTTGAAAAAAGCTACATTTTTAATGTCACCGTGGTCGTGTCCTGTACACAACCCTTTAATTTTTTTTTATTCGATTGCATTCACCAAAATCCGCCAACAAGTGGTGATCCGCTCTCCCGGTGGGAGTCCACAGACTTCATTCACAACTCACATTGGAAAGTTTTAATCCACTGGATCTCGTTCGCCCACGAGCGTAAAGGCGGTGGTGCGGTGTGAATTAAAAGTTGCTACGAACCTTGAAAATGAGTCCGATTCAAACAAATGCGAAAGTATTTCTCTCGAGCGAATTGAAATGGGCGAGATAAATAAAAAAAAACGACGGACGAAATTGTTTGAAATATTCACAGGCAATTTTGCTGCCTGAACCTAATAAATTTCTGGAAAATACGTGCTAAATTGCCTGCCTTCGAGACAAGGCGCCAACGATTTTGGGGTTATCCTTACCTGCAATATAAAAAGCGAAAGAATAGAAAAAGGTTAGCTTACAAACATGGCAATGTATTACCGTTCACATGTTAGCAAAACAATACAAAAATTGTCATCGTGACCCTCTGGGAACATTACGGATATTACGATGAAAAGGAAAGTCTCAAAAGGTGCTATAAAAACATTGAGCTTAGATGCTTGGCCCTAATGCCAGTCATCGTGATCTGCTAGGTGGTGGGAAAACATGGGGAAATAAATTTTACGATGTGATAACTTACCTCGGACTGTCCTTTTTTCTCCTCCTACGATGTCGGCTGCCTTCATTGACCATAAATGAAACGCACTTACTGATTCACATTCCCGCTGATAGCTCCGTTGGGAACCTTTGGACGGGATCGGATTAGTCTTTTTCGGAGAAGTTTAAACATAATTCCCGGAAGGAGCAGAATAAAGGTCCACTTGCTCGTACTCTACTCGAATGTAGGATCCAATTTATCAGATAGATTACACCCCCACACAAGCAATTCAATTTATCCATCAGAAATATTTAATTAATAGGCAAATACTTTCGCAAACACTCGAGGGCCAACTGCGTCGGATGCCAGATGCTAACATTTTTGCTGCGGGTATTGATACTGCGTCAACTTGAGAAATTTGGGTAATACAAATACAAATTTCTAAACCCCCCCCCCCCCCCCCCCCAATGGCCATTTTTGTATGCTTGTGGCATCCCGCACTGGTAGCGGTATTCAATTACCCGGTGTTCCGGAATCGATACCTACGAAAGAGCTGACACGGGTTGATGTTGACGAACGGTCACTCCCATAGGCAGTGTCCCTTCCCGCCCCGCTTCTGGCAATATGTACTCATCAAAGACATTGAACAATTGGCCTTGAATTGGGATAGCAGAAACAGTCTAATACCGGGAACGGACTGCTGTGGGGCAACACAGTTTGGTTTAGAGCGAACGATTGCGTGAAATAAATGAGCACCAGCTGCTGCTGGTGTCGGAATAGTAATGTATTACGGTTCCACATAGCTTAGCTGGCCTAGGGTGGGAGGGTTATCGCTTACATGTGCGAAGCGAAACAGCTTAAAAACAAATAAACTTCACGCGTGATGGTTGGGGCAAACGAGCGGAATATAAATTGGACTGGGAGTTCGTTTTGGTGCTCTGGAATGTGGTTTGATGTTGGGTGAGGGAAATTCTTGTTGAGATTTTTCAAATTGGGTCAAATTTCTCAGACCGCTAATTTGGGATAGCGTTACCGTTGGAAAGTTCTCATAGTTGAATGAAGGTGTCAAAATTGTATTAAGCTAAATGTCGCCTTCAAATCAGTTTGATGCAGGAAAACGTTTTTAGATTCATTAGAAAATTCAAAATAATTTTTAATTTTTAGATTTATACGAAAATTTTACTCTGATGAGGTATTTTCAGTGAAAAAACGGTTTTATTTTTTTTTTGACGGTACAGAGACGATTAGTTTATTCAATTTCGAAAAACAAACTATTTTTTCTCTATTAAAGGGTTTACACCACTGTAGAATTTTCAATATTAAAAATGATAAAAATGGAAGACGAAAACAATACATAAATGTTCAAATTCTCAATTCTCCCGCAACGCCTCCTATCCCGCGTGTACTGAAAACTTTAACCGCGTTTTTCTCGAAACCACTTTTTTGAGCTGGCTGGAAATGTAACTCGAACAAACGATTTTTGATCGCTTTGAAATTTACACAGTATATTCAAAATTGATTTCTCCAGCGACGTACGAAGGATTTTATTTTTTTATCGCTTAATTTTTTTTTATTTGCAATTTTGGGCCCATTTTTAAAACATAAAACGCTAACGCTTTTTCACTCAAAAGTGCGCCATTTAGCGTAAAATCAAAATATTGAAAAAATCCTAGGTAGTTCGCTTACAATCAGGAAAACTGTAGTTTTTGGCTGTAGGTCAAAAATTACCGAGATAGATTTCCGGCCGTGGACCCCTTCCAAAAAAAAAAACGCGCGTTGGGGAAAATACTACAAAGCCGCAATCCCATTTAACAAGATATCGATTCACATCTTTATTGAGCTATGAAAAATTCTCGAAGTTTGGCTATTTCTTCGTGCTCTACAGTGGTGTAACCCCTTGAGGAGAAAATTATTTAAAACCATTTTTGCGCGTGAAGCGCACAGAATCTATAACAAAATTAATTTTGAAATTTGCGTTTCGACTTCGTCTCATTAGAATTCGACACTAGTCTTAGTGACTAAGCTAGCGTTGACATTGATTTCCGACAAAATAACGTCCGTGATTGACCAGAACAACCAGGATTGCACACAGCAGAAACGAATGGGAGTAGATATCCATCCTCACTATGCGCGTTTCGAGAGTTATATACTGCCCATGATCGCATATTTGTCCCATTTCCTATGGGATTTCCTATCTTTATGGGACTGATATGCGATCATGGGTAGTATACCTACTTTGAAATGTATTTTCCATTTTTTTTAATGACTATGACTGAGTTAACTTATTTCCGACAGCATAAGGTAATAAGTTACTGTACGCTCGTTCAGCCGTGCCGCAGACTCAGGTGATGCGTTTTTGATAAAAAAAAGGCTGAAGCATCCTAATTCATACGGTAGAAGATAAAAGGTAAAATCGTCGCTAAGCTTGCTCATATGACACTATTCCTTGTTTTCCTAAATGTTATTCCTTCACCTCGTCGTTATAACTTCGAAATGCCACCATGATAAATGACATGATCCACACAACTATTGTTATGTGTTAATTGCTCTGGGCAGGCAGCTATCGAGAAGGTATGACAGATTGATTTTTTCAAGCTAACTGCTATACACAAAAGCAAAATTAAGCACAAGAATAACGAAAATGAAGTATTTCACTAAAATAATAAAACAATATGGCAAACTGCGGAAGATGCAAAAATTGTAGAGACTCCTGTTTTCCTTACCTTTTACGACAATAATTAAGCTATAATACTACAATTAATAATAAAGTGCATGTCCTACTCAAAATGATATATTACTCAGTTTTTAGAAAGTATTTAAAATAATAAGAATAATAATAATGGTGAACATGATTTAATAGACTAAAAGCATTCCAATAAATGTGTTACTAAATATTTGTTCTTCGTGTTGACTGGCACTAATTGGTAGCTGATTTTCGATCTATTTCGCGAATTGTAAATTCTCGTTCATTAAACGTGATTTAATAGCCATCTTTCTACTCAGACTAGACCACGCGTATTCCCCCGCACATGAAGTGCCATATGAATTAGTTTCCTAATTGCGCAAATTAACACTAAACAAGCACTGAAATTAGTTATGTCAGCTTGATTTGCGTCACCTGTCGTACAGATGTTCCCTTAACATGTCAACTCAACAAACATTTTAAAATTTAAAATTACATGCGCAAAAAAGTCCGCTTTTTTGAAAATAATAAGTTGCAGACTACTGCTTATTTATAATAAAACGAAATAAAACAATTTAGTCACATAACCAAACTAATTCATTTTCAAAGATAGTACTGTTCACGAACCACTATATAAAAATAGGTGATACGGGACACGGCAGAAGATAGCTGACCACTGCAAAATCATCTAGTCAAGGCGTTACATATAATAAACGTTATGTTCACACCCCGACCAGACTCCCTCACTCGACCACTATAACCAGAGGGCACAATACGGGAAATCTTGCGCCAAGGTTGATAAGGAGAATTTTCAACTATAATCAACACTATCAAACAGCTTTCGATATACACTGACCACTGACAGCCGAACAATCAATAATAATTCCTGCATCTAGTATTTCTAAACCAACAACCTTTATCAAACAGCCTTCATATTCACTAACCACTGACAGCCGGCTTATCAAGAATAATTCCAGGATCAAGTATTTCCTAACTAACAACCAGCACAGGCAGTATAAAAATTGAGCAAAAATGAAGACGATTTCACCATATTGACTCAAAATCAACAAAAACACCCAATAGTGAAAACAAAAACTGTTTAACGAATGTGAGAGGGATGTACTCGATAGCGATGGAGAGGGCAGACTGAACGATTAAAAACTACAGAGGGTATAGTAGCAAATTATTCTCCACCGAGAAAAAATACCTCAACACGCAGTGGCAAACAAAACGCCTAGATAAACGGGAGCTATAATTTTCGTTTTTTAGTATGGCTCAATGAAGCTGACAAATGCAGTTGTTTAAATGTAACCAGTAAGAAAAGTTAGTTTTGTTCACAATCGAATTCCTTTCTGCATGAATCTAGAATGTAGTTTACAACCACTTTTTATTAAATTTATAGCGTGTTAAATAAAGTATAACAATTTATTGCGAAAAAACATGCTTTATAAAAATCCTAAGATAAAAATTCACGACATTCTGAAAATTTTCTAGACAAACAATTTCGGCGTAGATGTTTAATTTTCCACTTTTTGCTGTTTTTCCCAATATTTTATTATCATGTTTAAGCCATACTGAGGGATAGGACTTAAAGCTTTAAGGCACTCTGGCGATGCATGCGTAAAAAGAGTAGTATTTTGTAATCAAAGAAAATAATACAAATGCTTTCATATAACACTTTTATCAAACCGTATTCACATATTCTCCATGACACCCAAAATTTTTACAATTATCGAATTAAAATGAACTTTCAAAAGAAGAGTTCAAGAAATCTATTAAAATTCTAAAAACCTACAATTACCACGATTTCAGTGTGACTCCGTTTTTACTTGAAATCGAGTAGGGTAGACTAACTCTTATTTACCTGATTAGTCAGGATGTCACACTATTTTGTTGATAACTCAGAATAATTGTGATTGGAAAGCACTTCAATAGGTATCAACATATATGCTTTTTTTCTAAGAAGTAATACAATAAAAAATTAGGCATGGAACTAGTAAAATACTCGCGTTTGAGCGACGCAAAAAGTGGGGTCCAACGCGCCTTTATCCGTCTTACCATTTGAGCTAATGCGTCGAATAAAGATCACAGACACTGCTCTAACTAATGTGTTAAAATGGGTGGAATGAATAAAGGTGTTGCGTAATTTTCCCACTATGCATAGGAATAAAGGCCAAATGAGTTTGTTTACAAACGTTTAATTAGTTTTAGGATGCAAAGTATTATCATGTATTAATTTGTCTGGGTAGCCAACTGCCCCAAACTGTTGATAGCTTTATCGTTCATTGTATGCTTTCTGAAAAAAATTCCTTGCTTTCACCTGAAGATGAAGGGTTTTTCTTCCGAAACGTTGCACTATGGAGAGTGACCAAATCGAAAACTACATCAACTCCAATTTAATCCACATCTATACTGAACGGTTATGTATAGGGGAAAGTGAGGAGACTTGATCCCGTTTTCTATTTTTCAGCCCAACTCCTTGAAATGGAAAAGTATTTTTTGTAGTTATCTAAAGATTCTAGAGATCATAAAAAATTACATGGAAATATCACCCTGAACAAGAACTATGAACATTGCTGGAAATTAACAAACAAAAAGAAAATGCTTAGATTAGTAGAGAATCGAGCCCTAATTTAAGGACACTTGATTCCTCTTTGTAAACATGTTTAAAAGAGCATGTAGAGTAATGAGCCTATTTCTGCCCTGTTTCTATTATCACCCTACCCACTTGAAGCCGTTGGTTAGAGCAGCGTATGTTATCTTTGTTCAACGCATTGGCTCAAATGGTAGTGCGATAATTAGGGCAGTCGATGCTAGTTTTCGCAGCGCTCAAACACAATTTCACCATTCTCAAGCCATTTTTGCTATTATATTTGAAAACGGCAAAGACGCCCAATTGAAGAAATAAATAATAAGTAAATAATGAAATAGCACCCTTCCTAATAGGGTCAAAATAGGTTTTTTACCCTATTCAATGGTATGAATGGGTTGCAGTATTGATTAGATATTGATATTTTTGTTATTAAATATTACGCATCTCTCACCTGACTTTTTTATACGAATTTCTAAAAAATCCGATCAATTATTAAAAAGGTGTATGGTTGAGGAACGTCAACTGTGGGATGCATGGTTGCTACTTATATTGTAGTAAACAATTCCTGCTAAGTTTCTGTACGATGCAGTGTTCATTTTCAACAATTATTTTTGTTGTTTTCTGGTAACAGTGTTTCGAATTCATCTCGTCAATATTCTTGCATAATACCAGGCGTTTGGTTCTTCAGCCAAAATACAAGACGCTGTCTCGTCAGCAAACTATAGCTTCTAGATTTGCTTCCCGGGACATCAATCGGGACAAATCAGTTACTATAGGTGTTCACATATGTCGTGTGAACTGTTTGGATTTTTTAGTGTCTAACTAGTGCTAATTTCGGTACTAGTTTAGATATATCTTCTAACTACACATATTTTCTTATTTTTTCCATTTCATATATTTTATTTAGCTTCATTTTATTAATTTTATTAATTCTCTTCAGTCATTCATTTTCTTCATTTCATCCAGTTTGTTAGTTTGGAACAATTTAATTTATTCTATCAATTTTATAACTTTTTTTTAAAATCTTGTCCATTTTTCATTTGTGCCTAACTAATTTGATTTTTTTTGTTTTATTAATTGGATTTATATTAATTATGCCACCCATTTCATGAGCTTGTAACTTTTTTCATTTTTTTTTGCTTCATGTTTTTTTTTTAATTTTGCTTATTTTATTGTTTTTCTACAATTTATTCAGTTTATTCTAGGTTTTATTCGTACATGACTCAAAACTTTGCTCCTCTCACCTCTGGTACGCCTGCTTAGCTTTTGAAGCAAAGCTAATTGAAATGTACATATATTCCTTGTTTTGACGTGGGTCATGTTTTTTTCCTTTCTTCGAGGTTTTTAGGAACGTGTCCAATGGAAAATAGACAGAGAAAGAATGACCGGAACGGTGACAATTCATCTTTTTTGTTGGACACACTGAGAAAAAATATGCCCTCAAGCAGGAATCAAACCTGCGATCTCCCAGTCTCTAGTTGGATACGTTAACCACTCCGCCATCAAGGAACTCACACGTTCCTAAAAACCCTGAAAAAGGAGAAAAAAACATGACTCACGTCAAAACAAGGAATATTTGTAAATTCCATCAACGGCTGGTTTTGCCGTTACCATCTGACGGTAGGCTTTGAGAGCAGACTTCAATATGCTCCTCCATAGCTCTATTCACCACCAAAGTCTTACGGTGTCTGAGTTAGCTAATGGGATGCAAACAGTGATAATATTTCAAGCCTGAACGCGTTCCACTGGAGCTAAAAAAATATAACGAATGAGATCTGCTCTTAGAAGGGGCGGTGACGATTTGTTTATAAGAGGCATTGGGGGTAGATGGATCCATCGGTAGGTATTAAGGCTGTGGCGTGTCCATTGGTAGATATTGGGGCTGTTTGAGAGTCTCAAAAATGTGAATTATCCCCGTTCCGGCTATTCTTTCTCTGTTTATTTTCCATTGGACACGTTCCTAAAAAGAATTAGAATGATCATAAAAGCGTCAAAGACAAAATACTTGAAAACGGGCGAATGACCATCTGGTTAAAGCCCTCAGTAAACAATTATAAAATACATGAAAGCAAGAGTTTCGAAGGACGAAAAAAACATTTTGCCTCCCGCCGAGAATATCAATAGGTGGCGACGATATCGAGTTGGTTGATGAATTCGTGTGGTTGGGCTCACTGGTGACGGTAGCGGCGAAATTCAGAGACGTCCGCCGAAACACTCTTCAGTCAAACAAAGTACGCTGCCGCTCGAAACTAATTATCTATAAAACGCTACCTTTACAGCTACGAAACCTGGACTATGCACTTAGTGTTTCTGAACGGAAGGTGTTGGGAACGATTTAAGGTGATATGTGCACATGCAAGACGGCTCGTTAAAACGACGTGGAACTATGGTTTGTATCGGCTGCTTGGAAAATCATCCATTATTCCATCTGAGAATATTGGGCGGCTACGGTGAGCTAGGAAGGTCTTCAGAATGGCGAACAACACCTTATCAAAATTGGTTTTCGAAAGTAATTCGTCATATACAACGACGAGAGGTGCACAGCAAGCAAGGTCGATTCGATACACCAAGTCGAAAGAGGTTTTATGCGTTCTCGTTCACTGTGAGGCTAGCGGTAGACAGCCGTGAACCGAGGAGACAATTTCTTGGTTCAGCAATGGTATTACTGCAATACAACTTATACTGGTTTAATAGTAAACTGACGATTCGTTCCTAGGATCATATCGCAGAAGTAGCGATCGACAGAAAATCTACTTCGAAGTGCTCCATAATGAAAATTTCAACAACACGATTGAACAAGAAATAACTTGCGTGCACACTGTAGTAATCGGATTTGTTTCGCAGTGCGAACTGATGCATTTTTCGCAAAAATAGCAAACTCACACGAATGACACACGAGCGATAAGGCAAGGAGGGTGCGTGCGGTCAGCACAGAAGGTTATCGTGCGAAAGCAACATTCGCAACTGCACTCGACCGAGCTGATATTGGCTCCGAAACTAAAATTTTGTACTCGACGAGATCGGCGAATTATGAAAAACGCGCAATATTAAACATAAACGTTTGCGTTCATGTTTATTACGTTTTTACATTTCTTATATTTTTCGATTTAGATGTTCCTCTAAAAGGTCGTTACTTGTATTTTATTAAAACCAATATCAAATATATCCACATAACCTCTTATAATCATAACTACTCTGACAAAATTGACATTCGCAAATTTATCAACCATGTGGGTAAGCCGGGCAAACTGTTTTCAGCCTTCAATTTCAATATAACACAATACTTCTGTCGCCCACTCGCACTAGTCGGTAGTTTGTGGTTTACCTTTTGTGTGATTGTAGGATAGAAGAGCCCATTCATACCTAGTATCCATTTAAATCCATAATTTAAGCTGAAGCAACAGAACACATGTACATGTACAAAAAATATGCACTCTAGATTTTGTTCTAGGTATTTACACGCTGTTATTGTTACCGTGTTGAAATAGCTAGAACAAAATCCATAGTGAATATTTTTTGTGGTGCGTGTGCCTCGTCTGTGGACAGCTTTAGAGAAATGCCTCTGTATTCAACGCATTAGCATAAATGATACAACGAAATATGAGAGACGCGATTCGAACTTTCGTTTCGGTCAAGTACGAGTACATATTTTAAATTTTGCGTGAAAGTTTCGTTACCATTCTATGTTTTAAACAATACAAATATCTCAATACCGATTAAAACTCAATCCATGCATCGGTTGAAGCACAATAATCAGTAGAACAGCTCGGCACCCTCACTAAACAGATCAATAAGGGATCATCCACCCTGCTATTTGCAATTCGTTGAAATTTGCATTCGACCATAAAACCACGACTAACTTTAATCTAACATTGCATTCGTCCAAAAATAGAACCAGAATAGCAAAATATGGCACACCGACCGATAGCTGCGAGACGATGATGACTGTTCTCGTCCCGCGGGCTGCGATGATGGTCCATCATCGCGCGATGGCGTGGTGATGTTTACAAAGAAAACATTTCTATTTTTTCGTTACTTTTTATTTTTTTTTCTGAGCTGCTTCGCAGCCGTGGGCAGTTTATGACATCACAGCTCTCGAAAACTGGTCTGGTGGATAGTGTAGAGTTTAAATATGTCATCCCACTCTTTCTCTTCTACTCTGAAGTTTGCGTGAACCATCAGCCGTCTACGTAACATTCTGGTCGCAACAGCTGAAACGTTACTATGGATCGGCAGTTTTATGCGAAAGATACCAGTGAAATTTATGTTTATTTCTCGACTGAGAAATTTGTTAAAAATGAGAAATGTTACACATCTCAGTGGACAAAAAAATGTGATCTCGCTTAATTTTTTTTTGTTCAATGTAAACAACAACATACCTAACAGTTGTGATTCGATTTTTTTCTGAACTGGTGTGGTGTTTCCTGAAATTTCAACTATCTATGACCACAATTTAGTGCTTCTCTGAACAAAATGTTTGGATGACGTGACGATCAAGATTTGTTTTACAAGTGAGACAATTATGTTGGATACCGCGCGTAGAATCACAGCTGCCCCTTTCAACCCCCCTAAAAATAGCACTTTTTGCCGTTGCCGATACCGCCGCCAACTGTCGTCTAGAATGGCACAGTAGACAGCAACAGCTATTATGAAATGTGAGAGCAGCACAACGATTTTTTTTGCGTCGAACTCTATCCAAGTGTATAAAAACAAATGAGGAATCTGGTCCCGTGATAATATTCACATGCTGTCGGTGTATTTTAATTGAATTTCTAGCGTGCGAGCTGGTTCGGTTCAATGCGCAAGTCGAGCGCTGAAGTAGTTTAGCGATCCTGGTGACAGTGGTGACATAGAATGCACTGCATTTGCACGAAAACACAATGAATCATTGTGCATTTGTTTTATGGGCTGTGGTTTAAAAATTGATGATTGTTCTGGGCATTTTTCAAATGGAGCAACATTCAAAAATCCGATTTTTACTTCAAGTTAAAACAAGAATGATAGATTGATTGCCTACAACCAGAGCCGCATCGTGGCTTTCTGGTGCCCTTGGCGGAGTCCCAGTCTTGCGCCCTTTGCGGCATTTGTCTTACCAATCTACCGATGCTTGGGAACTGGTAAAAATACAGAAAAACCCGATTTCCAAAAGATTCGACCGACGTTCGTTTGTGTTTAACTGTCGCTCATTTCATGTGAATTCCAGCCAGAAATCTGTATATTCATGAAATCAGTTGACGCTAGGTATTTGGTGGCAATGGAGGAAATATCTATCTCGAGACTGTATATTAGGATGCCAATAGTTTGTATGGAAGGAAAATAACCATCGGCACCCTTGAAATCAAAATAGAATATTTGAATGCATTTAGCGTTGCGTGTAAGACGTCAAAGCCTTGCAAAAAACTAGATCTACATCCAAAAAAACATCGATCGAAGAGAATCGGCGTAATGCGTTTGTTCAACAGACTTGTCTACTCTGTCTGTCTTGAGTGTAAAATTGATGCAAAAATGGATATTAAATGCATTTTTTTTCAATTTCGATGTTCATTTCTAGGGCTAGTATCGGACACTGACTTCCGTTTAAATTATATACATTGACCTCTGATGTTCTTTTGGATCATAGACAATTCGCTAAATATTCAAAAGATTTCGAAAGAACTAACACAGGAATACTCATCGTGACAATTTTCTCGAAAGTTCGCCCAGATAAGCTCAGAATGGTGTTATTCTGACTAAAGCAAGCAAATTACGTTACTGGCGATAAGCCTTTTATGAAGGCTACCATGTCTACATGCCCGCTTACAACGTGGAGATCGATGGTGTAGTCACCGATTCGAATTTTTCATGCGCGGATCTACTGAAGCACGAAGTTGGCTGTTTCAAGGACCGGACTCTAACGAGAAGTTTTTGAATGGCAATCGCACTGGGTGGGACAAAATGGTGTATCCTTTCAAACTCGTGTCAAGTAACCTTTTGCAGGAGATTACACATAACCATGCCACCACACCGATACCACAATAGATCCAAATACTGTCACCCCGTCTGAGAAATCTGAAGCATTCTCTTAAAAAGCGCTCCAAGTACTCTTTTGCAGAAATATTAAAAAGAGCTACGCCACTCACCTGGGCAAATCATTATGCTCTCTTGACTGGGGAATGTGATTCTGATCCCTTGTGGGGACATAATTTACTGCTTCCAAGAATTATAGGCCGATGAGTATCCTTACAAAAGCTCTTGAGAGACCACGAAAATATACCAACTCGAGCGAGCTCGAACACAAAACCGAAATAAACAGTTATTGATCTTATAAAATTGAGAAGTCAAGGAGTTTTCGGCGCTTCCAGGAATTCCAAAAATCTCATGTGACATTTCAACCAGAGATTCAACTTAGTGCAGAACTTGTTGATGATCGACAACTTTGTAATATTACGCAACTATCTCCGGCATCGAGTATGCTTCAATTCTCACGGTACGCCGTAGAGTTGTCCTCTCGATTTCAATTGATCTAGCTTACTCCACACGATCTTTGCTACAGCTTTAAGGAGAGGGACTGCTTCATTACCTATGACCACAAATCAATCCCATTGTATTTCTATGAAACCGAGTAAAGAAGCGAAAAATTTTGCAATAATTTCACTATTTTTTAATTTGTCTGTTTAAGTTTTGTTTAAGTCTTTGCAGTTGAAATTTTCGTGTCATGCAACTCGAGCACGTTCATTGTTTATTATTTTATCTAGTTTTCTTCAGATCGTATCAATCACTCGGAGTGATTAGTTGAGTTTTTTCTCTGGCTCCGTGTTCCATCGATTTAGCAAGTGCTTGGCCTACGCCACCCGCCTTTTTTTTGAGCGCGGTTTCTGCCATCCGGCACCAATCATCGCGACATTTCGCTAGCTCAGCGATAGTTTACGCAAGTGCAGTGCTCCGAAACCCGATTAGTAGTGTGAAAAACAAGTGTTTCGCAACTCGATTCCCGACGGGTCTCCGGTGCCCTGAGGAACGGATTATCCGCCAAGGCGCCGTTTCCTGCCGAATTTCGAAGCATACTACGGTTTTTCCGCGGGAAAAAAGTGTTGTGAAAATCGTAGCAGGTATCAAGAGTACAGACTTTTAAGAAGGTGAACAACTCGAGCCTCCATCAAAACTCCCACGTTAAATCGGTGACGAACTCCCCCTAAGTCGATCGCTCCCCGGTTACATGAATTCCGGGGATGTGATAGATCAGCAGACCCGTCAACGAACCAGGAAACGAGGAACAACAACTCCCCGCGGATCCTTTCCTTATTCTAAAATCTGTACAGGCAGTGCTCGGTATCGACCCAAGAAACCTGGTGAGTGCGGCAAAGGCGTGTTGTATGTATGTGTTAAAGAACCCAAAGTATGTGTTGAGAACCCGATCGAAGAAAGCTTTCCTAGCCCTACAACAGTTGAATCAACTTATAGGCGGTCAAAAGGTGAAGATGATTCCCCACCCAACCCTCAATAAAGTCCAGGGTGTCATCTACGATACTGACACCAAAGATTTGGAAGAAGCCAGACTGCTGGAAGATCTAAAGACCCACGGAGGTTCGCCGAATAACAAAAAAGATTGAAGGTAAGCCGGTCAACACACCACTGGTCATCCTCTCCTTCTCTGGTTCTACACTTCCGGAACACGTCTTCATTGGCCTACCCGCACCAGTATCCGCCCGTACTATCCACTACCGATGATGTGCTTCAAGTGCGGCCAATTTGGGCATGGTAGTCGTCCCTATCCCGAACCCGCCGCTTGTTTGAACTACAGTGAACAACATTAAACATCCAAAGACAACTCATGTACCAAGCCAAGCGTTTGCATCAACTGTGGACAAGGTCACTTCACCCGTAGTAGGATGTGTCCCAAGTTTACCGAGGAAGAACAGATAACCAAAATCAGAGTTGACTAAAATCCCACCTTCCCCGAGGCCAGAGCTTTGATAACGAAACGGCAACAAGGTCCCAGTTATGCCAGCGTAGTCACAGGTAACACCAAGGACGACGAACGGGACAAAATCATAGCTCAACTACAGAATGAGCTAGTGACTCTGAAAGAAAGCAAGGCCCAAAGTTCAGTTGACGGTAAAGATCAGGAAATTAAACGGCTGAAGGAATATTGTTCCAAGCTGCAAAAACAGCTTCAAGCGGCTACAGCAGACATAACGAAACTGCGACATGCCTTCTCCGAGCTTCACCAAAAGTCGTCTATCCACCCTAGGGAGAACACTTCCACCAACGAAAACACTCCTACGGGAACAAAAGCTAAGAAGAGTATATTTTTAGAACCAACCTCCGCTGCCGGCCCTTCCAACCAACCAGAACCCAGAAGGTCCAGTCGCCAAAAAGTAAAGGATACCAGAAAAAGTGGTACCGATAAATCCAGAAGCCCCAACTTCAAAACAACTCCCGATATGACCTTGCTTACACCCGACCTTGAAGCCATCATGCCCTGGCCCCGATCCAGTTCAACAACAGCACTCAACACGTCAGGCCAAGAACATCCAACAAGCGCGGACTACTCGGACGTCATCTCAGAGTAACACAACGCACAAACGCTCGACCCAGCAGTCAGCAGAAAACAAAAGCAACAACATTCAATAGCCCAAACCAAACAAACAAACCTCCCGCGTCGACCCCGACCGGGGACGTTCCGGGTTCTCCCGATGCACCCCCGGGGGCTGTTGGCGCGAGCCCGAGTTCAACTCAGGCAAGTACTCATACACAAAATATAACAGAAAACAACCGACTGCCCTCAAGTCCTTCCAGCCAATGCTTACTAGACGTCAACCATGGAAATACAAAAAACAAACAGCAAACGTAGTGCTATGACATCGACCTCTGAATGCAGGGACAACAGCGACACCGATCGTCGGCTACGCAGCCCCAGCCCCGTCGCTGGCTGCTCTTGGCATCCAGTTCGGTTCCACCACAGGAACAGGGACACCAATATCAAAGAACGCAACCTATTCCACAAGTATAATAGTGAAAGCCACCAACTCACAATCACACCGAGACAATCACTAACAAAACCTGCTCTCCGTGCATCAACAAAGCCTCCCTCCCCGCGTCGCCCCCGAGCGAGGTACCGGAAACATCCGATGAGTCCCCGACAGTTGCAGACGCGGGGAACCCGGGGGTTTCCCGGGTAAGTTCCATCAATCCCATAGCTCGATCGTATCCATCTGCCGCACTGTACTCTCGGATCCTATGGTACAATATCAACCAAATCAACAAGAAGCACTAGAGACTCCGAAGAAAACATCAAAACCTGCTCCCCTTGCATGAGCTCCCCGCGTAGCCCCCGACTCGGGAAGTACCGGAAATATCCGAAGAGTCCCCGACGGTTGCCGGTGTGGGGAACGCGGGGGTTTCCCGGGTAAGTTCCACCACCGCGTATCCACAATCTTATCCATCTGTCGCTTTCTGCTCACCCTCAGAACCCTATTGCATCAACACAGCTGAACAAACGTCAAGCATCGGAGGAAATATACAGCCTTCGGAGGGATACGAACCAAGTGAGGAGCAGCCTTTGGATACACATGCAGTCGAAAGAGAAGGTTGCGTCCTTGCATTGCAGTGGAATATTAACGGCCTGAATGGAAACCTAGGAGATTTATAAATCCACATTGCAAACAGAACTCCCATATGTCTCGCCATACAAGAGACTCACATAAGAAGCACCACCGACCCATCTCCATGGTTTGGGTACAAGTATACTTGGGACACATGTCAAGGGAACAACATCTTCCAGACGGTCGGTCTGGGGATCAGGGCGGACATCCCATCGAAAACTGTACCACTCGATACAGACCTGATAACAGCAGCTTGCAGGATCACGTACCCTGTCGAATGGTGGTATCCGTATACATCCCAAGTGGGGCTCGGGACTTGCGAAACAAACTTCTGAACTTAATAAATCAGCTTCCGCCACCCTTCATACTTATGGGTGACTTCAATGCACACCATTGCAAGTGAGGCTCCCAAAGTAGCAATCGGAGTGGAAATGAAATCCTGGAAATAGCTGAAAAATCCAACGCCATCATCTCAACACTGGAGAAACCACATTTCTCAGAGGAAGCTCCTCATCAGCAATCGATCTGACGATTTGCTCCAGCTCTATTGTCAATACCTGTGGTTGGTCGGTAGATCTCGACAAAGGAGGTAGTGATCATTTCTATATATGGGTCACTCACGCCAGTCGCCCTATCTCAACAACACGACGTAGGCGATGGCTGTACGAGCGAGCCGACTGGGAGGCGTACGAAGATGCAATCGAAACAGCTCTTAAATTTAACGAGACTCACACACCTGAGGCCATTGCAAAGCTTATTGTTCAAGCCGCCTCCACAAGTATCCCCCGAACTAGCGGAACCACCCCCCCCCCCCCCTCCCCGCGAAGAGCAATCCACTGGTTGAACGACGAGGTCGCAGCTGTTCTGAAATCCCGAAGAAAAGCCCTCAGACTTTCTCGAAGAACCCCACAAGAACATCAACTATGGGAGGAACGCGCAGCTAACTACCGAAGGCTTAGGAACCGATTGAGGAAGCTAAAGAGGCAAGTTGGGGAGAGTTCCTCGATGGCATTAATACGACTTCCTCCACCAAGGAACTGTGGAGAAAGGTTCACGGCCCTCAGCGGTAAACGCCGCCATACTGGATTTTCCCTTAATGTCCATGGAACGACTACAGTGGACCCTACTGAAATAGCAAACCAAATCGGGACATATTTTCAGGAGCTATCATACGACGAATCTCTACCGACATCCTTTAGGAGGTGGAAAGCCGGCATAGATGCACACCCAACGAGCTTCGGACTCGACTGTAGTGCACCGTACAATCAACCTTTTTCTGGAATGGAACACGCCACTGTACTAAGTGCGACACGCGGGAAATCGGCTGGACCCGACGAAGTGGGCTACCCAATGCTCAGACACCTCCCACCAAGGGCGAAAAGAGCCTTACTAGAATGCTTTAACATAGTCTGGGAAGGTGGAGACTTCCCAGAAGGTTGGCGCGAGGCACTGGTCATTCCCAAAAAAAGTAGCGGAAGAAAGAAGCCCAGCGACTTCCGCGCTATAAACTTGATTAGCTGTATAGCTAAAACGATGGAGAGACTAGTAAATCGGCGCCTTGTGACCTGGAGGAGGAAAACTTCCTCGACCTCCGGCAGTTTGCCTTCAGAAAAGGGCTCGGCTTGGAGAGGTAGTCGGTCAGGCACTCGAGGAAAACAAGCACTCCGATATTGCGATCCTCGACCTCGCCAAGGCCTACAATACGGTCTGGCGAGAGGGTGTACTACGGCAATTGCATCAGTGGGGAATAAGAGGAAATATGGGCCGCTTCGTCCAGAACTTTCACAGGAACAGAACCTTCCGAGTGTGTATTGGAGGAAACAAATCTGATACCTTCCGGGAAGCCAATGGGGTACCGCAAGGATCCGTGTTGGCAGTCACTCTTTTTCTCGTAAGCATGAATACTCTATTCGATGCTTTACCGAAAGGAGTATTTATATTCTAATATGCTGATGATATCATTTTGGTGGCGATCGGAAAAACAAAAGCTAGAACCAGGATAAAATTGCAGGCTGCTGTTAACGCCGTAGGCTGGTGGGCCGAAGCAACCGGTTTCAATATTGTCCCCGAAAAATGCGCTATTGCACGCTGCTGCAACTCCCACCACGTTGCTTTCGACCGACCCGTGAAACTTGCCGGTGCAACGATATTATTTCGCAAGGAACCGAAAATTCTCGGAATTAAGGTAGACTGTAATCCAACTACAACAAAAATACATTGTACAAAAAAACGCATTTTATCGAATGCCTGAAATTGAACCCAAATATGCCGAAACGTCGAATTTAGACAAGATTGTGTTCTTGAAATGTCATGTTTGCAAGTTTTTAATACTATACCTAAACAAGGTAGAACCTGACGCAATTCAAACCATAACAACACACAAAAACTTTCTGCTCCTGAGGCTGAAACATATGTCGTCGACTGGCCCATGAGACCAGCGTCTTAACTACGTAGCGCACCCCCAAACCATAGGATTCCGACAGACCTGACCACCCGTTATTCCTTTTTCGAACAAGTAGAACCGAACCAAGCCCTCGGTTTACTTCCTTCACTTTAATCAGTTTATCCGCGTCGCAGGCACTCTACACCCATTGTTGATGACGAAGGCAATGAATGAATGGTGAGCCCTTAAGCGGCAGGCATAGGGAAAAGTAGTCAGCTAGGCGACCTGTGTCTGTGACTACACAAAACCCACTTTTCACCGGCACCGTTCGGGTACTAGGTATATCGCTTCATATTGTGTTGAATATTGCATTCTTTCTGCATGCAACAAAAGTGAAAGAAAGCGTATCGGAAAAGTGCTAGGATACCGAAGGAACCAACGTCGTTCTCGTTGTAGATTGAGGGTGAGATTGTCCTGCCGTGCGGTGGGAGGGTGGTTGGTGTCTGGCTGGGATGTGCTGGCCATTATGTTGAGACCCTTTGATACACTGAATCGATTCTGTCAGTGGGACTGAAACTGAAAGTAGTGCAGCATAATTTTCCTGCCATTCTCTGCGGTTGACACGAATCGAATGGGTTCTTGGATGGGCGTTGAATGGAGTAGACAAAGGAAATAATTTACCGTTGGTGGAACGAATAGAAGGGTTACGATATTGATTGGGTAGCTTGTTGAAGAATTTATTCGAAGCGTGCAAGGGCAGTCGAAATGGTTGAAGATTCTCCGGCGTCTACTGTTTTCAGTGCTGTAAAACGGTCATAAGCGCTTATTACGCCACCCATCACCATTTCGCACTTGACAGGCTATTCACATATAAACACTGCTTTCTTTCTTTCTGCTTAGTTACTCCATTCGAAAAACCTATCGGCGTAAATATATCTCTGACATGGCGCTAACAAAATCGGACTACCATATGGTAAAGTTCACGCTGCCGTCAGTTCTGGTCGCAGACGACAATAAATATAGCTTCGTCTCGCATCCGAAGCGTCCGTTTGCAGTGTGCGATAAGCACCGAATAAATATGGAACACCCACCCGGAACGCCATAATCATCAGGGGAAATGCATTACAATATTATACATGAGCAGTGAGCATGAACGTCAGCGCTGGGTTTCCGTTTGACCTTTTTTTTGGGCTTCCTTTTTGGCGTAGGAATGCTTGTTTTAAAAATTCGGAAGTAATGTATAATAAAATGCGATGCTTGCTTATTGCTCACAATACGGGAGAAGGCAGATTCAAATAATTTTTTGTTGATTATTTGCACCAGTGCTATCTCACTGTTCATATACCACGAGGACCGAAATTTAACCTCTTGAATTTTTTTTTCTCGAATTTTAAATAAACTTATCCAAATCCAAAATCAACAGAATACATTTTATTAGCGTGGCGGAAATAATTGTAAATTTAATTCCCATGTGTTTCATGCAATGCAACATGCATATCAACGGGGAATGAAATTAAATCATTTTGTCTATAACTTTTATTTTTTAACCTTCAATTTACTAGAGATTAATAAGTAGGGAAAGTTATGAAAATTTTAGAACCATGGTACTCAAGTGAGAGCAAGGGTGTGAAATATACGGATCGGAAAACCAGAAGTAGCAGGGTCATTAGAAACAGGCTAAAAATCTTACGGACTAATATTTTGTCTTCTGCTAGTAGGAGTCGAGTTTAGGCAGTGTTACTACGAATCGCTCAAGTCTACCAACATGTCTCACGGCAAAGACAGACTTGTCCCTCTTTACCTTGAGAACCGACATTGAATCCGACGATTAAGAGATTCTAGATTCTTTTTTCTGAGTGAATCGACCGTGATTCGCTCTCTAAACTGAATCAGTTTGCCCACCTCTTGTTAGGACTGGATCAAATTAGCTCGCGATTGTCAGCTGATCTTCCAAATCGATTATGGGAACAGCACGAGATCATGGAGCACCTTTATCTATCACGAATTACATACACGCCATGCTTAGCAACTGACATCTGTGCTCATAGTTAGGACAAATGGAGATTAGAAAACTGAGTGTTCGAGGATGCCCCCAAGGTGGTGTGCTGTCACCACTTTAATGGAACCTTGACGATGATGACTTGTTGAGGAAACTTAATGAGCTTTTATATGCGACATACTGCACTCTTGGACATTAAACTATTGTATGTGGTTCTGAAACAAGAAGGACTTACTTGTGCTTGGTTGTCTAGATGTGTGGAGCAACAGTTTTAAGAACTCGTAGTTTTTTACACTGACAGTTCTTTGTTGGATGGCCGAGTCGGTGCCAGGCATGGCCGAGTCGGTGTCAGGCTTGTTATTTGCTCAAACAATGTGCCAGAGCAGAATAACACCGACGAAAAATAAAGCACTGCGTTGTGCAGAACGACCGCACAAAGAGAAACTTGAAAACGAAAAAGAGAAAGATCTGTGCACAAAGAGCTGCACAATTTCGTTCAAAGAGTCACCTTGAAGAGCCACTTTTTTGTACCTTCCCTCACTGGCAAGAAGGTAGGAAGGCGAATCAAACTACAATTCAGATAATGTTTGATCGAAAGAACGTTTTTAAAGTCTTTTTTGGTTGCCTTCTCTGCTTCCGTGCGCGTGGGACTAAGATTCACATCAAAAAGCCTCTTTATTGCTGCTCTTTGAGGCGTGTGGCCATGGAGTAGAACGCACGTATTGGAGCAACACACATCGGAGTGAAGAGGTTTATTGTGAAAGAGAAGAGCGGTGGTTCGCAAGAAAAGTGCAAAGAGCGTTTTTTATTCTTCTCTTTATTTGCTCTGAAGTGCATTATATCCCTGGTCGGTGCCGGTGTCTACTATCGTCAAATGAGATTAGACCAATCCTATTTGCTTGTTAAATGCTGTACCGTATTCCAAGCGGAATTGTTCGCTTTCAGGTTGCATCAGAACATGCCAACCACACCAGTGTAGCTTATTTATTTTTCAAAATGTTAAAGAAATTGTTGTATTTTTTGAAGCATAATTACCACATTGTAGTAAAGGCACTGATAGGACATTGTAAACTCAATTCTGTTCAGCGGCCTCATTATTCTTCTTTTGATCTTTGTGAATCCGATTACGGAAATTCATATAATCTGCTATGCAGTAATTCAATTGCGTAGCCGGATTTTTGATGCCCCATACATAGACGAACTTATGTACAAGGAGCTAAAACCCCAAGATATGCCATTGTTCCTAATGCAGTGTAGTAAAGTGCTATAGGTAGTAAGGTTTATTATTCCTTCGGAAGAGAAGTATCACTCCAGATGCAGGATTCGAACCTGCAACCCTTGGGACTCCACAGCCCAATGCATAAACACTTATGCTATCCCTGAGCTATGATGACGTCCTAAGAAGAAGATATAATTATCACATTGGCGATAATGATCGTATCCCTGCCTGCAAAACAAAATCACACACAGCCTCAGCTGCCGCTCAATAATAATATTACAAGAAAACGAAGTTATATCAAAATTTTATTTTTAACCTGAAACCGTCCTTGACAGCACTGCTTCAACGGAATCCAATCAATTTAATTGCAAAACTTGAGTTCTACTAGTAGTAATAACAACTGTGGAGGCTCAAACAAAAGGTGATAACTATCAAGCTTACTTATTTTTGTGAGTAAAACTTACGATACACAAATGTTAAAGCTGTTAAAAGTTATGGTGTCAACTAAGAAAATAGCTATTCATATTCTATTCTACATACATACATTCTACAGCTTTTCATATGGAATTCTGCTTTAATATGTTAATTGCAATATGCACTGATAGTGGTGCATCGAGGAGGCGGGAGGGCTTATTGGACCTTTTTATGTTACATGCTTTTTCCTGCTCTGACCAACCCAAACCAAAGTTTTATCATTAGTTAGTGTTTGTACTATTTCTATGGTGTACGGAATACCTATATATTGTTTTCGTGTGTTGTATGTTTTTGCTTTCTTCCTCCTTTATTTTCTTTCCCGTTTTGCTCTTGATAGGCACAATATCTAATGTCTTTCTCTAATATAGTATATGAATTATACATCTATCTAATCTTTACTGAATGTATGTCCAATTATTGTGTTGTTTCTTATTTTACTTTTTCTTTCTCGGTGACACTCAAAAGCACACGGGAATTTGCAAACGACCACATAGTTTAAGAAAGGCATTAGTACAAGCAACATTATAACCATGCTAGCATACGTGACATACAAACTCCCACCGGATGAAAAACACGCACAATAATTTACACGATCGAGCCTTTCGCGTTAATACAAATCCTGTCGTAAACGCAATTACGCATACCTACTTCCATGATCTTAAAATCGTGAAATCCCTTCGATGATTAAGTCAACGCGCCAACATTCAACCGCCCGCTCTCATAAAATCACGAATCGTACTCGTCCGGGCGCTCTCAGTCTAAAATGCAGAACTTATATACACTAGACAACATGTTTCAAGGCACTATTACTGGGGACTCCAGTGAGAACGAGGAGCTCATTTTCTAAGAATGATGGCCCGTGTGAACATTCAGAAGCCAACCCACATATGCAAACAACACGAAAATTGAACACGCAAAGTTATTCCACGGTATAAAAGCATCCACGCGATCAAACACGTTAACCTTAAACCGCTTGTGCCCTTCACGATAATACAAAAATTGGTAACGCATGCAAACATACAATCGCGATCATCCACGCACACCTAGGCCCACGATCTTGCATACATAAAACGCTCCGGTGATCAAGTCAGTTTGTTAGCACTTACGAATCGACAATCGTTCACGTCCGTAGCCTTCAGTGTCGTATCATAAAAAGACAAACTCATACATAAGAAGTCCCAGGACGTAATGATCTGATACTCTAGTCATATGGGGAAACTGATTTCCTTGTAGATCTGAACCATACACCATTGAAATGCCTACGCGAATATGCAAGCACACTGTTATTCAAACGAATTTAAACATGCGAAATTGCATACACTCTATGATGCAGGCCACGCGATCAAACCTGTTAACATTCAAACACTCGAGCTCTGCGCGATAATTCAACAATAGTCACGAAAGTGAATATTCAATTGTGGTCGTCTATAAGGCTGTCGACTCGGGAATACGCAATGTCCCAGACTCAGGGACTCGCAAAACTCCGACTTATAGTATGGAATTTCTGGAGGGCTCATTTATTACACGAGTGCCGAGGGGAAATTGCAGATGTGTGGTGACCTAAATTTGATAAGACAATAATTGAATACGATGGTGGCTGAAGTTAACTATGCTGATGGCGGCAATGATCACAATGGCGATGGCGGGATCTTGTCATGATGGTAATTACGGAGCGACGATGGATCCTGGTGATAAGTTGGATCGTGGTGTAGTTTGAGTAAATTTCGGAATGCGGAATGAATACGGGTCCGGAACGGTGTTCGATCGATTCCGAGAACACAGTCAGTGACGGTTGTCTTGACATGCAAAAACGTGCGGGATCGCGATCGAGGCGATGACTATGAGTATTCTGGCAAAATGCTTTCGAACCAGGAATGGTGAGCGACACGTGGCTTCGAGGTTTAACCTTGAGCTTACCCGGACGGCCGGATGAGTCCCGGCATATTAGAGGATTTCCTACGCGTTCGAACACCTACAAACGCTCGAGCCCTTCGCGATGATCCACAAAGACGAACATGCAATCGAGATCAACCACGTACATCTACGCCCAAGTTTTAATAAACACGAAAACGTTCCGATGAATTAGCGAAAGTTATAGCGATCTGACTAACGCGGTCTCAGGCGCACACAAATAAACGCTCAGTCACATGCGATCATAACGATCCATCTCCCGAACATCTGAACCGTACACTCAATATCACAATCAGAATCGTGGTCTGCTGCGATTGGCTTTAAGCAGTGTTTTAGTGGGTGTCATTTCCCGTCGCATCTGAAATTGTAGTGAGTGATTCCGATAGACCTTCTGAGAACCAAGCTCTAGAACTCCATCAGGACAACTCCCAAAAAAAAACAAAACTTACAAACTGATCTCGCACTCACATTCAATAAGATATTTCAGTGAGCAAAGCCTTGGTACTACATTCCATTACTTTTTTTAGTTTCACAAAATTGATTAAAAAACAAATTTTTGAAAATAAAAGTATTTATATGTTATTAAAATAGAAGCGACAGTTTGGATATCTTAGAAGAAAATGTTCGTCTTCAAAAACTCTGAAAATCATCTAGAGAACATGTAAGCATAGCACGAAAACTGCGAAAGTCATATTAAAAAACAATATTTTTCTAAAAAATTTAATAGTAAGTAGGGTGGTTCTAATTTTACAAAAATTTGAAAATAACTTTTTCGTGGTTCGAGACAGAGTTTCACAGTCTTTCATAAAATCAGAGAAAAATGCATTAAAAAGAACTTTGGCGAAGGCACTGAGTGTTGACGTCTTGTACTTTTCATTTCACAAGAAATTTAACAAAAATACGTGGGGTGCTTCTTAAAAAAATGAAAAGAGATAACTTTTGCAGCTTTAATTTTTCGTTCATATAGTTTTAGAAATACTTTTAAATATTTTGAGGGAAATCAGTTTGTTTCAAAATTCATTTCATTAGAAAGTTATAAGCACTTTTTACTAAAAAATTTGACTGCTTTTAAAAAATTATATTACAAGATACACATTGGCATTTTTGTTGATGTATTCTAAAAAGTACGTCATTTCTCATGGTGGAAATGGTATCTAATGTTAAAGAAAGTAATCATATTTGAGAAAATTATATTTTTCATATAAAAGTTCTCATGACTTTAG
The DNA here is from genome assembly GCF_030247195.1 of Topomyia yanbarensis. Lineage (NCBI taxonomy): Eukaryota > Metazoa > Arthropoda > Insecta > Diptera > Culicidae > Topomyia > Topomyia yanbarensis. The sequence goes on along the minus strand of NC_080671.1, from coordinate 37,098,497 downwards.
AACGAAAATAGCTTAGTAGTTGGTGAATTAGCACAGGTTATGCGCCTTAAAAGAATTTTAACATTGTCCAAAAGTTACTTCAACGTAAAGTAAATACTACAAAAGTTATATCAATAAACCCATTTTTTAAGGAACACCCTAAAACTTATTTTTGGAATTCTTGTGGAACAGAAAAAGTATGAAAGTTAGAGCTTACATGTCTTCAGAAAATTTGTCTAAAGAGGGTTGTTCTAAAACTTCATTGAAGGCAGTCAAGCTCTTTCTTGAAACGTTGAAAAGTTCAATTTTAGATCAGGCTGAAATTAAAACCACCATAGCGGCTTATTAACCGAGACATCACTCGACATCAACCAGTTGCTTTAGGCGTTCTCATATGTTGTGTGAACAGTTTGGATTTAGTGTCTAACTGACACTAATTTTGCGTTAGTTTTGTTACATTGTCTAACTGACAGTAAGTTGGTGTCAGTTACTGACGAGAGGAACACGAAACATTAAAATCCAAGTTTATACAGTTAGGTCTTGTGCCCGTATGAGCATACTGTTTAATCTATTTTTTTTTCTTTGGGGAAAAGACAGGTTGTAGTTGTTTCCTTCCATTTGTCAATTGCGCCTTGGGTGTCATACATTTCTCCCTCGTTGTCATACACGTTGTCGTATAGTGCAACCGCTGCCGTGACGCTTGCGATCAAATGTTCTTTGCACTTACGGGTCACAAGTGTGAAGTCATCGCTATTGTTGTTATTTTTCTCGTTGATTGTGCTGGCTGTTCATTTTATGGTACTGGACGCTGCTTTTGCAATTGACAAATTGTCAAACCACATATTTGGCAACGGTTTGTGGTTCAGGCAATGATAATGTGGCCTGTTGTACTTGATCTCTGTAGATGAGTTTTCCTAAGCGGTTTCTGTGTATAGTTTTTCGACGGGTGCCGTCTGATTATAAAACTAGTCATAGATTGTTAGTTGAGTAATTAATAAAACAGTATCGTGCCCAATTGATTAAAAATCGGTAAATCATCATAAACTTTGAATAAACCATGAAGGTACGTCTGGTTTGAATTATTGATATCAATCACGTGTCCACATTCGATGGTAGATGGGGATCAAATTGGTTAAGCCATTGCAATAAATAAGCCATTGACTGTAAAAAAAATCTAGATAGAAAAATGGAGAGCTGCACACGAAAATATTCATATTAAAAATCAATACTGGCGGCGACTGCAGTCCCAGACCTCAATTATCCCATCAATTGTTACGTCAGATGATGCAATTCCCATCCCGATTTTTAATGTTCCGAACAGCTTAAAAGTATGTTCCACTTGAAAATTTGAGTCACTCGAAATCTGGCTAACCTGAATGAACTATTATCTAACTATTTTATAAATTGTTCCCTTTACTAGCAATGCAGACGATACGGGAAGCTCGATAGCGTGGAGCAAGTGATTTCGAACTTGTGCTTTCACTCTACTTATTACTACAGTCCGGGCGAGACCGGTCGAGCGAAGGAACCAACCGAAACACCATAAATTTTGAAAACCGTCAAAAGTTAACCAGGAATGTATCTGCCCTGCTAGCCCAGCTAACAGACCTTCCAACCAACCAACCAACTCCAGACTTGGACTAAACTTTACCAATATTGCAGCCGTTGCTGCTGCTGGTCTGCCGCAAATGATGCTTCCGTGGGTTCGAACGTGAAGGAAAATTCCCTGCCGGAGTGTAGAAATTTACGGAAAAGTTTATAAGCTGTAGTGTTGTTTATGTTTCTACAGCATAAACTGCACCGATAGTAGGTTAGAGTTCAATCACTGACGACGGGTTCGTGTCTGATTAGAAAGTACTTTACCAACGATACTCGACCAATTCCTTCCATTCCACAATGGCGTAACTTCATTCAGAATAAAAGTTGCTTTTCTGCCAAAGAAAAAAAAATCTTTCCCTAAGCTCTACACATAAGTGAAATAAGCGCATGACTGTATGTACTCGCATCACGTAATGCTACGTGTTTTGTTGGCAATTATTTTTGGCATGAACCTTCCGCCGACCTAGAAGCAACTCGGACGTACAGAGTGTGTTCTGGGAACTTTTGCAACAGCAGCTTTTTTTTTGTTCTAACCCAGCGGATTTCAACCATTCTATGCACCCCTTTCCAAAAAGTACCCGAAGTCATTTCACCTACTGCAGCGGCTTTGTTTCACGGCTAGGGCTTCTAACTGGGTTCCGGGAAAAAAATAAACGAAAGTTAATTAAACATTTGATTTTCGCCGTGAGAAATAGTGAACTGCTCATTAAGGCCGAATTAATAGTTGAAAACTTGTTGAAATTCAGTTATTCTTAAAATAGTTTTCATCTTTGTCATATTTTCATTCAATTTATTTCAAAATATTCCAATAATGAACTATTTTCAATTTAAAAACTTCGAGAAGGTTCTTGCTTTAAGCCATCATTATCATACCCGAACACAACAGGTGCTCCGTATCATAAAAAGGCGACATTACTTCAACCAAATCAAACCCAAAAGTGCAGTTTTGCACATGTGTTTAGCACTGTTTATATATGTTCGATAAATTATAGGCTGTTGGTTGGTATAATTCACGATACTTTGACTTCACGGCTTTCATAAAAACTTGTTCTTACCTCGGTCCTAGCAGTCTGGACTTATGTCTACAGTTGAACCAATCAAAAAAGTGACGCTCATATTCATTAAACGCCACGTTCCATGGTGACATGATATCTAGTGATACGGGGAATCGGACTCTCTTCTATCATCTGTACCATACACTAAAAATTAAGCATCAGATTCACGATTCGCGCGCGATCAAACAAGAATACACGCTACATCATTATAAAATCGAAATTATACACGCGACAAACACGTTAATATATAAATGCTTGAGCCCTTCGCGACCATCCACGGCACTTACACCCGTGATCTCGTAAACATGATTACACCCCGGTGATAAAGTGAATGTCCCAGCTCCTATAAATTTTCAAACTCAAGCGTGAACCTAAAAACTCCCGTGGTCGCACGATCATGAATCGGTCACTTCCGGATGATTCTATCCTTGATATCAGCAGACTAGGTCCATGGCTTCAATTGGATCAATTAAAAGAAGAAAGCTCTCATATCCACTGAACACCACGTTACATGGCGATATAACCGAGGACTCTAGTGATATGGGGTAACTTTAACTCCCTGTTGGAATGTGAATTGTACACCGAAAACTAACTATCAGAATGAAGATCCGCGTGACCATCCAAGAACGCACGCGTATATAGGAATGGCCACACGGTTACAAAATCCAGTTTTGTACACGCGAAGTCACATGAACGCGAGCACACGTGACAAACGCGTTAACATACGAACGCTTAAGCCCTTCGCGATTAACAACGCACCCTTACGTTCGCGATCGCGCAAACTTAATAACACCCCGGTAATGCTAAAACGTTCTCTTAACACTTACGAAGTTTCAAACGCTGCACAGTGGGGCCGGGCCGGCCAAAACCTCCAAAATTTATTGTCGATTTTCACACCTTTTATATTTTTTTCTAAATGTACATTACCTAAAGTTGTATTCGCCAAATTTTTGAGTCAATCGATTGAAAAATTTAAGTGCTACATTTTTTTGAACCGTACATGGTCTTGAAAATCTGCAAGAATTTGAGTGACAAAAAGTTTTTGTTCATTCTAATTCATCTCGCTCCAATAGGTACCACAACGTCAATTTAACAACACATATAGGCGTTTCTAATAGAAAATCATCTCAGGAATTCATTGGTGTATTTCGATTTGAGAAATAATGAGTATTTAAAAAGTTACCAATAAAATCATTATAACTATGTTGTTTAACACGGACCAATTTACATTCAGAGTGTCATCTCTTTATCGGTAAAACCGTGTAAAAGGATCTCATCTAGTACAACTGACGTAGAATTTTATCTAGTTTTCAAAAATCATAGTGCTATCTTGCGCCGTTTTGCGCCGAAGGTTGATATTTGGACATTTGTAAAATTAGTTTTTTCATGGAGACGCATGGTATTTTTTTTATTTCATGAAGTTTTGCATTATCATTCACCGGTGGATTTTTTTTTCTGAACACTGCTTGTAAATTCAGGGTTTGGGGCGATTCCATGGATACAAATATAAGTATACCTTAACCGTCTTGCAACTATGACTCTTGTTTCTACATTTTCACAGTTATCTGCAGTATAGAAAAATTCAAATAAATACAAGCCAACGAGGCAAACTAACTGCAACTATTATTATATCTTCCCATGAATCTTATCTCTTTGGTAGGTATTGGTCGTTAACTTTACTGGTGACCGATGTAAAGTAAATACGTGAGTGTGAGAAGTGTTCTTTTTACCCGAATTTTAGTTATTGGCCAGTAATGCAACATTTATTTTCAAGTGCAAACTCTCTATTGAAGCTATCACAATCAACCAAATTCAAATTCAAAATCTCCCTCAATAATTCACTTCCAAATTGGTGAGAGTTTCATGCAAAAATGCTAACGCCTCTATTTCAAAGCATACACATACAGTGCAAAGTATAGGCAGGAATATAGTAAGAATGGTCAGGATGATTTCGTACGCAAAACCAAGTCAGTACCCACAAGGAGAGATATTCATATCATCATTGGAATTGAAAATCAATGGAAAAGTATTGAGCGGCTTAGCTGCAGTATGCATCGTATGAGCAACTGTGAATGGAGCATAGTAGAGCATGATTTGAGATCTTCTTCAAAATCAAATAAACCTGTCATTTTTTAATAGCTTTGGCGATAACTATAAATAAATAAAACAATAAAAATTTAAGGCATTATATCAAACACCTTAGGACATGCTATCTTTTATAACTATTCTAAACGCATACGTTTATAAATAAGTAAAAAAGGGATTATTTTTTCTACGATGGTATTTAGATTGGACTGAAGATCTACAAACAAATTTATAAAATTACATCATTTTTTATTCACCAGATTTCGATAAGTTGGAACCACCCTATCTAACTCGTTACTAAGAACTACCCAAGGAAATCAAAATGTTTCTGTTCACTTACGAAGTATCTGTTTTGAGAAGTTAATAAAATTCACTTTCGCGAAATTAAAAAAAAACTTTTAGAACCACCCTAGGATATCTAATTTGCATTTTAGCGTCCTAATTTAATCAAAATCAGCGCACCAAAATTACCCTTAGATGATATTTTTAGACATTTTAATCTACTTTTGAGGTTTTGTCCAGCTTTTGTATGGAGTGGATCCACTGTGCGCTGTCTCAAACGCGAACCTTACGTACGTTTTCGCGCGCTCATGAATCGGTCACGTCCGGGAACTATTACTCTCTGTCCTAATAACTTAGGTCCATACATTCAGTAGGACCAATCAAAAAATAAAGCTCATATCTACTAGACAACACGTTCCTTGGCGACATCACCGGGAACTCTAGTGATATGGAAGATCTCACTCTCTTTTAGTATCTTAGCCGTGCATCAAAAATAAAGTATTAGATTCACGTTCCGCGCGCGATTATCCAAGAACACACGCAAATATGCGAAAGGCACATGGTTATAAAAAAGAATTTATACACGCCAAGTTACATACACGTTAGCACACGCGACGTACAAATGCACACGCGATCGAACACGTTAACGTACAAATGCTCGAGCTCTTCGCGATGACACGCGCGATCGCGAGTCCCTACGCCCGCACATACCTGAACCGTACAATGAATATCAAATTCAGAATCACGGCCCGTTACAATTGGCCTAAAGCAGTGTTTTAGTGGGCACCATTCGTATGCATTTAATTAGCAAGGGACTGGAAGGTGAAGTATATTTTTCAATATTTAGAGCCATAGTACTCAAGGAAGAGCAAGGGAGAAAGTTTAGAAAAGCGTGGAAGCATCATATATGCAAGCTTAGAGCTCACCGGCGACTTAACTTTTTGTCTGCTACCGTAGGAATCAAGGTCTTTTGGCATTAGAAATGCGAATCACCTGAGTCTACGGCATGTCCGGACAAGCGTAAAGTAACTTGTTACTTCATGCTGTCGGAACAGACACCGATATTTCTCAGAAAAGATCAATACTTTCTAACTATCGTACATATTCGTGGAACCGCCATGCTGAAACTTAACTTTGAGAGCTGAAGTTGATTCTTTGTTCTTTGTAGAAAGGAGATACGTGTTTCGTTGTTTTGCCATGCTCAAAACAAAATTCATTATGATGGAAAAATTGTGATTAAAGAAAGCAAATAAAAGTGAAAAAATAAAAGTAAGGTAAGTGTTTTGGAAAGCTTGAGGCTCCTATTTTATGGAATGATTTTTGTTTGGGTGAAAACAGAGATATTTTCGAGACGCTCACCACTTTTGTGCGATATGAGCGTACGGGGCTATTCGGACCCCCTATTCCGTCAACCACCGTTCAGCGGCTTGCGGCTGCGCACACCATTGCACACGCCATAGCAAAAAAAAAAATACATGGGCCGCCAATCGACAGCTGTGACATACCAGATTAAGTTTTTGTAAAGCAATATTTTTTGCTTCTTCAGTAGTGTCTCTTGTAATTAATTCATAGGTAAACATAATTCCATTGTAAAAAAATTAAAGAAAAATGACGGTCTGAATTGCCTCGTAGGGAGGTCCGAATTACCCCTACATTGTAAAAGGCTGGAAGAACGTAGAGGTTTGCAAATCGTCGCCTAGCGCTGCCATTGAGTGGTTCAAATGAACCTTTTATGGCACCAAAATGTAGCTGAGGTTTCAAACTAACAATTAGGAATTTTGACCGGTAACTTTTTTCACATTTATCCACCTAAAAGGGCAATTTGCTTAAGTAGGTCCGAATAGCCCCGGGTTCCCCTATAAAATTTATTCTAGGAATAATAGAGTATCGGAATAGCCAAAGTTCGGCTGCACAAAAGTTCACAAAATATCAGAAATTTTTGATGAAAATAGAACAAATATATATAAAAAATAGTTTTAGAAGCCAAAATATTGATTTTACGTTATTAGTTTCTTCAACAAAAAGGTGTATTTTAGTGATACCTGCAAGTATAACATATTAAATTAATCAATTAGAGTTTTTAGCATGGATAAGTCAAAAAACTGATTTTTACAAAAAACAACAATTTTGCCTCAAAAATGAGGTCTGATGTCTATGGTATCTTAGAAGAAGTTATACAAAACATAATATTCTACAACTTTGTCGAAGACATCGACCCTCTAAAAAATTTTTTTTTTGCTCGGGTACTCTACAAGTACAACCAAAAAATATTCTTTTTAAAAAGTTGCAGAAGAATATTGTAAACATATCCTACGAAGAAATGCTGGCTCTAAAATGACATCTAAGGCTTCAAATAGGTTTTGTCCCATCTTTTTGCCTTTCTCATATAGAAAGGTTATGCAATCACTCTGAAAAACGTCAACCTAATCCCGGCCCGGAGGGCCGAGTGTCATATCCCATTCGACTCAGTTCGTCGAGATCGGAAAAAGTCTGTATGTGTGTGTATGTATGTATGTATGTGTGTGTATGTGTGTGTGTGTGTATGTGTGTATGTATGTGTGTGTGTATGTATGAGCGTATGTGTCAAATAATGTCACTCATTTTTCTCAGAGATGGCTGGACCGATTTGCCCAAACTTAGTCTCAAATGAAAGGTGCAACCTTCCCATCGGCTGCTATTGAATTTTGGATCGATCGGAATTCTGGTTCCGGAATTACGAGTTTCAGAGTGCGGCCACACAGAAATTTCTCATACAAACTATAGGAAAAATTAAAAATAGAATTTTTATTTTTGATGCTAAATGTGTTCAAGGTGCATGAAACGTCGAGATTTGATGCAAACTCGAAAAAAAATTTGAGTACGATTCACTTTTTTGGATTTTGGCACATTTTTGCCTTTCTCATATAGAAAGGTTATGCAATCACTCTGAAAAACGTCAACCTAATCCCGGCCAAATTTTTTTTTCGACTCGCATAGGGTTTCTGGATTTTAACAGGGGCGTAGTTGATGGATTACGGAGAGGGGTTACACCCCCCCTCTACTGTTCGTTCCCCTCCTTTAAAAATCTCCTTAAATCACCCCTCAGGCCACCACCCCATCCAGCCCTCATACCCCTCCCTTTCAACCCCATCATCTTTAAACCACCACTATATCACAAAGCATACCAATTTAAGCTGGGGAGTCGTTCGTTCATGGGACTTTCGCCCTCTTCACATACCCACCCCCGCATGACAAAATGAGTTAGCAAGCAGATAACATTGATCTAATGCTGATTAGGCACGTAGCTCATCAAGTTCGTGGCTGGCATGCCATTGTGTATAAGTGCAATGTGTACTAAGAATGTAATGGACATTTCCACGATTATGTTGAACATAAAAAGCCTCCGTGCCATAGTTTAGAGAAATGAGAAAGGCACAATTGCACCGCTAGGTGGATTAAAACAGGTTTTTGTATTGGTCCCACTGTGCGCCAGTGCGCAAAAGCTAATGGTTGATCATTAGTTGGAGCTGGTGCAGAGTATGAAAAAACACAAAACATAAAAAAGTCCCCTAAGCCTCTCGGTCTCCTCGATGCACCACTATCGAGGCGTAATGCAATAACCATCTTAAAGCAATTGTCTGTCAGAGGTTCCTTAGTACTGATGCACGAAATATGCTTGATGATGTTTGCAATACCGTCAAACCCCTCAATGTAGGGGGAGGGTAAAAGAAACGATTTAGATTTTATGAATAAACTACTAGATTCACAAGGCATTGACAGTTTAAAATATCAACGTTTACCCCCTTAACTTACAACAAATCGTATGCTTCATAGCCATGAGTACAGCATAAAAACAGTGGAAAACATTTCACTAATCGAAAAACGATTCCAATACCGAAACCATTATCCTCCGTTTTTTCACCGATTAATAATTAATGTCCGACTCTAGACACAACCACCTTCGAACTGCTAAAAACGAATCATGCTCACTGAACTGGAGCATAAATCTTTAATTTCATTCAATTATTCAGTATCATCTGGACATTTGCGCTGTCACTCTTCAGACAAACTTCGACTTTGGACGGGAAGGTTCACCATGGCGAAATAAATAATAGAGGTGTGACGTTCACCACCACCACCACCTCTTTATAATATTTTCTGTTCCAAAAAAAAACAAACAAACGAACGTTTTTAACCAAAACCCCCTTAAAGATAGTGATACTTTTCGGTTGTTGTTGTTTTTGATGTTGGTGTTGTGTACTACACAACGGAAAGTTGCATTTTTTACGATCCTTCACACAGCCCGTCCTCGCCTTCGACATGCCACTTTGGCTTCGGTCCCGAACCGTGATGTATTTTTAGTTTTATCGCACAGAATGTCATCTATTGGATTTTTCCTCGGTTTGGTTTATGATAGGGTTTTTTTCTATGGATGGCATTTTTGCGCTATTAAATTCTATAACAATACATAGTTTTGCGTCATTCCTTGGAAGTCTTTTTTTTTTTTGTTGCAAGAACATTCACAAACTTTCAATACGTTGATTAATAGTTACGGCAGGGATTTTGATGGGTAACTCCATAGTTTTGTGCTGATCGTGAAATTTAGCTTGTATCGTTCTTCAAACAATCGAATGTTTGTCAACGATTAGAAGAATCGTTTCTTAAAATTAATATTAAATTTCAGTTCCATCTCCCGCAATGGTAACTCGTCATTCCCAAAAAGGTGTCGACCATGATACAATCACTCATTCACGTATAACGGCAGCTGAACCGCGAACGTAACACTGTCCCTTCACTAGCCATTAAACCATGTAAACAGTTAGAACCTGACCAGCCGTTTTTGCAGCGAAAGTTTGTTTACAGCAGAAAATTTAAATATAGATGGTAATCTTGGTAGTTTCGTTCATCTCGGCAGGTGTCTTCACTGGTGAACCGGATATGTTGGTACTTTTAGTTACAACAGATGGTCATTATTGGAGGTGGTGTACGAGGGATAAATTAGCTTTAGTGACTTTTCTCGGATCAACTATTAATTCTAGTTTTTAAGCTGTATAGAAAACAGTGCTTGTTCACGTGAAACCCCGAAAAATAGGTATCTCTCGAATCTATAAATCGTTGGAAACCCATTTATTTCAGCATCTATCACATTTGATCGTCGGAAGAGTACATATCGTGTGTGAAATTAGAGCTCCTGTTATATAGTTTTGAAATGCAAAGGGGCAAGCACTACAGGTTGAAAATCGATATTTTTATTATTTCCAACAGTGCACTGGAATGAAGAAAATACTGTTGATGAGTTTAGAGATTAGATCAAAGTCATATGTAGTTGCCATTTTGGCAGATTTTCAAATTTGACAAAACGATGTAACGCTAATAATACAGTGACGGTCATAATTGTCATGATTGCCTCCAGGAACTCTCATCGAGCATACAAAATGGAATACACCTGTTCGTAGCAAACCCATTCCTAATCATTAGTACATTACCAAATCCACCCTGAACAACATTTGGCTCTTTCCGATATTCACTTGTCCTCTACTAAGTGCTTCGGACAGTGACATCATCACCGCGCGACACGTCCGCTCACTTCCATCCCCCGCCGATCGGTAGCACAGAACGGGTGAGTTGTGTGTAGAGCAACGTAGGCAAACATCGATCGATACTATTTGTCACAAGGTACAACATTGTAGCAGTGTACATACACCGCTTTCAGTTCTGCTAGTAGTTGTCGTCACCTAGGTTAAGAACTCATATAATCGTCTCGCGAGTTGTTCATTATAATTACATTTGCTAGGACGTATAGCCATAAAAGTCTAACCAGCAACTAGTGCAGCACTGATGATGGCCAACAAACCGCACCCGGCAGTTGACGTGCGAGCGGTAGAAGCGGAATGAGATAATCGATAGAACGGAATTAACAATTCATATCCCCTCACTACCGCAGCCTGTCAGGGTTGATTTCGGAAGTTGCATTCTAGGTAGGGTAAGGTGGGGCAAATCCGACCTAGTAAATGGTTTTGGCTGTAAAATGCTCATTTTACATCGGATCAAGTCGTTTTATATATCAAATTAAAGGTTAGACTCCTGGGCAACTTTCTTTATAAAGCATTTTATTTGGATCTTGGGAATATCTTGTGATACAAGCGTTTTACAAAAATGTTCATTTTTGCTGTTTTCAAAAATGGTGGGGTAAACCCGACCTCCTATGTTTTTGGTTGTTTTAGTGCAGCTATTATCCAAATTTTATAGTTTTTCAATGACAAATCAATGAATGTTGTGCTATTAAATTGTAACATGAAGAAAATGGAGTTCAATGTCAATCATGGAATGCTAAAATCACGAGCAGTAGCACGTAGTGATATTTCCATTTTAATCGGAGCAATTGCTCGACGAATACTATAATCATCATGTTTTTGTGTCTTTCGTTTGTAATTATGAACCATTTTGCATAAAAATAATAAATAATAACAATAAAAATATATTCCAATCTGAAAAATAAAAATTTTCTTAGCAAACAAGCGGTCGGATTTACCCCACTATTTAGTGGTCGGATTTGCCCCACCGCGTCATTTTTCATTACGATGAAATTAAAAAAAAAATATGAAAAAGGTTGAACTAAATTCTTCTACGCACTTTGTAGGATTTTAATCAAAGAATTTAAATCCACTTACATTTATTATGCAATCACTTTAACAATCAGAAATATGCTGTAGTCAATGATGCACAAAAGTCAAATCAAAAGTTCTAAAAACACACCTTTTGTCGTTTGAGCATCTCAATGTAGACTGATGAAATGCTGTCATACCACCATTATGATTATTTTCGATGCTCTACACGACAACATTGATATTAGTTCGCGTAGTGCTTCTGATTTTCGGTAACAGAGGGGGGTCGGGTTTACCCAACGGTCGGATTTGCCCCACCTTACCCTACATGTACGAAGCAGGTTGAGTCAATGGAGATATGCCGGAAAATAAAATTTGTTGGTAGCTATAATAATAATCTATTTTTCAAATATCAGAATTTTAAATTAGAAAAAAGTTATCACCTAATTTCAATTCTTTATTCCAAAATTAGTTAGCGAATGTAATCGATTTAGGGTTTTACTTTTTTCAAAAAACTTAAAGAAGCACTCAATGTAGAAATGTCGATTGAAAACACTAAAGCTCTAATTCGAATTAGATTTACTTCACAAATAATCTTAACGGGAACCAGGAAGTTACTTAAGTCATTTTACAAATTTGATTGAATTAATTTCTTTTTATGACTTTAGTTTTTTTTATTCATTTCGTTTATTTGATAGGCACAAATGCGTTAGCTTGGCGGTGCCAAATGCTTTTGTTTTTACATTTTGGATATCTTAAAACTAGGAGGTTACAATATTGAAATATTTTTTTTACAAAGGAAAAAAAGTTTACAGCTATCTTAAGACTAGAAATAAGATTCAATATACAAGAGAGGGCCAAAAGATTTTTTTATGAAAAAATTTAAAACAAGGGATTCACTTTGATATACAGGAGAGGGAGTAATAGTATTTTACGAAATATTTTACGGTTATCTTAAAACTAACAATATAGTTTAGTACACAAAAGGGGGAACAAATATTTATGAGAAATTTCACAGAAATCTTAAAACTAGGGATTCAATTCTATTTAAAAATGAAGGACAAGAGTTTCAATAAAGAGTAAAAATTATAGCTATCTTAAAACTAGGAATACAGAATACTAATTTGAATTTTTTTAACTAAAACTTATGCTTGGTCAAGATATTCAGAGGGTGGTTTATTTCCGCATCAGTGTAGCAGCAGTTGTATCAAGGACAGGGGAGAGACAGGGAAAGAAGAGCAAAACTTGCAACTTTCGCTCGAACGGGGGGGGAGGAGGATCAGCGAAACAAATTTGCGCCTCAGTCTAGTAAGTCGTCGAGTACCGGATTGGCGGATGGTATTCTTCGGACCCGCGGGGAATCCTTCAAAAGTCATCGGACCTCGAGTCGCTCTCGCTTCAGTTTCCTTGTATGCAGACGTAGTGGTAAGGGCGACAGCGGTTACATAGTGGCACTCTGGAGCTGATCGGTTCCACAAGGCTGGAGGAAACTCTAAAAACGAGAAATAAAAGAGAGGGGCTAAATTTATCGTTTTTATGAAGGTATAAATAAGGGACATATAGGGGAAATCACGAGTTGCCAGCATATCTCGGACTGGTACATTGGGTGGTCTACCTCGGGCCCGAAGGGATTCCTTTAACTGAGACCTAGCGTCACAATACCCGGCGCATACCCAGACAACGTGTTCGATGTCGTGATAGCCCTCGTCACAAGCGCACAGACTACTCTCCGCAAGCCCAATACGCCGCAAATGCGCATCCATGGTGTAGTGATTGGACATAAGTCGGGACATTACACGAATAAAATCCCGACCCACATCCATCCCCCCGAACCAAGGCTTCGTTGATACCTTTGGGATAATCGAATGTAGCCATCGTCCAAGTTCCCCATTGCTCCACGAGGTTTGCCAACTGTTGAGCGTCCTCTGACGACAAATACTAAAAAATTCGTTGAAGCAGATTGGTCTTTCGTATATGTCACCATTTAATGCGCCCGCCTTTGCTAATGAGTCGGCCTTTTCATTGCCCGGGATAGAACAATGAGAGGGGACCCAAACAAAGGTAATCTGATAAGATTTTTCAGATAACGTACACAAGGACTCCTGTATCTTCCCCAGAAAATACGGGAATTGCTTTTTAGGCTTCACCGCACGAAGAGCCTCGATAGAGCTGAGGCTGTCCGAAACGATGAAGTAGTGATCTGTGGGCAGAGTGTCGACGATCCCAAGGGTGTACTGAATTGCAGCTAACTCCGCGACGTAAACTGAAGCGGGATCATTGAGCTTGAATGAAGCGGTGATAGTATTGTTGAAGATACCGAAGCCAGTGGACCCATCGAGATTTGATCCGTCAATTTAAAACATTTTGTCGCAGTCGACTTCTCGGAATTTATTATAAAATATATTGGGGATCACCTGCGGGCGTATATGGTCCGGGATTCCACGAATCTCTTCCTTCATGGATGTGTCGAAGAATACAGTAGAATCAGAAGTATCTAGGAAACGGACACAGTTGGGATTGTACGAAGAAGGATTGATGCTCTGTGCCATGTAGTCGAAGTACAAGGACATAAATCGGGTTTGAGAATTAAGCTCGACGAGCCTCTCGAAGTTTTCAATCACCAACGGGTTCAGAATGTCGCATCGGATGAGCAATCGATATGAGAGTTCCCAAAATCGATTTTTTAGCGGAAGAACGCCCGCCAGCACTTCGAGACTCATCGTATGGGTCGAGTGCATGCAACCCAAGGCAATGCGCAAGCAACGGTACTGGATGCTCTCCAGTTTGATGAAGTGTATGTTCGCAGCGGAGCGGAAACAGAAACACCCGTACTCCATCACCGACAATATCGTTGTTTGGTACAACCTGATCAGGTCTCCCCACCATGTTCCAGTTATTGTTCGGAGAAAATTGATCCTTTGTTGGCATTTCTGTTTCAGATACCTAATGTGACATCCCCAGGTACCTTTAGAGTCGAACCAGACCCCGAGATATTTAAATGTGAAAACCTGATTGATCGTTGCACCCATTAATAGAAGCTGGAGTTGCGCCGACTCACGCTTCCTAGAAAAAACAACCAACTCAGTTTTCTCCGTGGAGAACTCAATACCCAGCTGAAGAGCCCAAGCAGACAAATTGTCCAAGGTATTTTGTAATGGTCCTTGCAAGTCGGCAGCTTTGGGCCCTGTAACAGAGACCACCCCGTCGTCTGCAAGTTGCCTTAGCGTGCATGAATTGGCAAGACAATCGTAAATGTCATTCACGTAAAAATTGTAGAGCAGGGGACTTAGACATGAGCCCTGGGGAAGACCCATGTAGCTAAATCGCGATGTTGTTAAATCGCCATGCGAAAAGTGCATGTGCTTTTCAGACAACAGGTTTAGCAAAAAGTTATTTAAAATTGGTGAAAGACCATGCTGGTGCAGCTTCTCTGACAGAATGTTGATAGAAACTGAGTCAAAAGCCCCCTTAATATCCAAGAAGACTGATGCCATCGGCTCTTTGTTAGCATAGGCCATTTGGATTTCTGTAGAAAGCAACGCAAGGCAATCGTTCGTCCCTTTGCCTTTGCGGAAGCCAAATTGTGTATCTGACAGTAAGCCAGGCGAAAAAAGATTATTTTCTCGAACAACTTCCGAATACAGGACAGCATTGCAATCGGCCGATACGAGTTGTGGTCGGAGGCTGGTTTTCCTGGTTTTTGGATGGCGATGACCTTCACTTGCCTCCATTCATAAGGGACAATGTTACCCTCAAGAAACTTGTTAAATAAATTCAACAAGCGCCTTTTTGCAGTGTCAGGCAAATTCTTCAGCAAGTTGAATTTGATTCTGTCTAACCCTGGGGCGTTATTGTTGCACGATAAGAGAGCAAGTGCGAACTCCACCATCGAAAACGGTGTTTCGTTCGCGGTATCGTGAGGAGACGCGGCGCGGTACGTTTTCTGTACCGGGACAGAGTCCGGACAGATCTTCTTGGCGAAAGCAAATATCCAACGGTTTGAATATTCCACGTTCTCGTTGGTACTATTACGGTTACGCATACGTCGAGCCGTACCCCAAAGAGTGCTCATCGCTGTTTCTCTCGTTAACCCGTCGACGAACCGGCGCCAATAACTGCGTTTTTTGGCTTTCATTAGACTCTTCATTCGCCTTTCTAACGACGCGTACTGTTGATAGCTAGCGGGTAACCCGTCTTCCCGGAAGGCCTTATATGCAGTGGGCTTTTCCGCGTACAGCTCTGAGCACTCTTTATCCCACCATGGGAGACCTTCCATGGGTATTCGCGCTGGGTACTGGTTTAGTCTGAGCTTGATTCGCACTGTCGAGAATCAAGCCAGCCAAAAACCTGTACTCTTCCTCCGGAGGAAGTTCTTGAGTGGATTCGATTTTAACGGATATCGCGGTCGCGTAACTCTTCCAATCAATGTTCCGTGTGAGGTCATATGAGACATTGATTGTTTCCGATGGTCTTGAACCGTTAGCAATTGAAATCATGATCGCTACCGTGGGGATCAGGGATCACCTTCCACATGCAATCTAACTGTAGCGATGTCGAGCAAAGCGATAAATCCAACGCGCTTGCGCATGCTGGTGGTGTAGGAATCCGCGTCATTTCTCCCGTGTTTAAGTCGCAAAGATCTTGGATTAATGTTGATCTATTATCATCATGAAGACAACCCCATACCGTACCGTGCGAGTTAAAGTCTCCCAGAACTAGCCGCGGTGCCGGTAAGGATTCCGTGATATTACAAAGCGTTCGGTGCCCTACCGAGGCTGTAGGAGGAATGTAGATGGAAGCAATGCAAAGGTCTTTACCTTTGATTAAAACTTGACAAGCGACAATTTCAATGCCTGGTGTCGAAGTGACGTTAATTCGGTTGAAAGAATAGCACTTTTTGATCCCCAAAAGTACTCCTCCATAGGGGTTTTCTCGATCCAGACGAATTATATTAAAGTCGTGGAAGTTGAGATTTATATCGGAAGTTAACCAAGTTTCACATAATGCGAAAGCATCACATTTTAAACTATTTAGTAAAAATTTAAAGGAATCGATTTTCGGGAGGATACTTCTGCTGTTCCACTGTAGAACAGTGATCGAATCGGTGACCTCGTTCGATGACTTAGCCTTCGAAGGATACGATCGCTGCAAGGAGGGGCCATTTAGTAGTCAACTGCTTCAAAAATGTTTGCACTATAGGGAGAAAATGTGTCAGAATGCTTTTAAGAGGATCAGTAACATTGAAAGCTGTGAAAATTAAGTCCACTATGTCCGAAAATTTCATTAGTCCGCTACTGGACTGAGTATCTGTTTGAAAAAAGGGGACACTTGGGGTTTTTGGTGTCCCTGGAAGTGGTGGGTACTCCTTGCTAGAATTAATATTTCCAAGTCCTGGAGCACATTGCTTCGGCTTTTGTGCATCACTTCCGTTGGATTTATTGATTGTAGTTGGCGCACTCTGAGTGGACGACACCTTGGCACCCTTACGAGGCAATGTAGGGGAGGCTGGATTTTTCCTCTTCCTGGATTCCCCTGGGTTAACCAAAGATGTTCCCTCTCGTGGGTCGTCAGATTCTTGCTCAACGTTAGCCAAACCAGCATAGGGATTTTCGGACAGGACAGATGGCGAAGCATTCTTTAGCATTTCTGCATAAGAACGCCTTGAGCGTTCCTTAAGGGAGCGCTTAATTTTATCCCCGCGCTGCTTGTACGCAGGGCATGATTTAAGAGCATGTGAAGGGCCCCCGCAGCAAATACACTTTTCAGTTTCTTTGTCGCAAGAGTCATCCTCATGCTCTCCTTCGCATTTGCCGCATCGTTTCCACAATTTCCACAATATGTGGCTGTGTGGCCCAACTGCTTGCAATTGCTGCAGCTCATGACCCGCGGTACAAACAGGCGAACTGGTAGGCTAACCCTGTCAAGGAGGATGTAGTTGGGAAGAGAGGACCAGGCGAATGTCACCCGAAACGAGCCTGATAGAGAGTAGGTAGTCTTACCTCCCTCGGTGTTTGCGGTATACAATTGTTTGCATTCCAAGATCTTAATCTGTTCAAGTGAGGGGTCCTCAAAGCAGCCTTATGACTTTAGTTGTAAAAGTTTTTTTTCCTAATATTACTGTCTTCGCAACTCAGTTTAATTTGAGAACATAGAAATAGCGGTTTTTTAATTCTTAAGTATTTATTGTGCAAAAGTGACATCGAAATTGGAATTTTTCATGAAAACGCAATACAAACCATCAGCCAAGCGAGAAGAGCTGTAAGTGAAAAACCAACAAAGAGACGCGAGAAGCCATGGAAATGACAACTGATTTGCTCTTTCATTTGTTATTGCCGCTTTGGCTGGCTTATGTTCCCAAAACCAGGTTGATATTCTTCATTTTATATGCAAACACAATGCTTCACGTGTGAAGAATTTTTTTTCTTGTGAATGGAGAACTAACGATTCGTGATGCAATTGTTTGCATGCTCGTGAGTCCCAATCGGGAAGGATTCCCAACAAACAATTTAACCGGATAATGACTTGAACAATTACTGTTCAGCTTATTCCCTTCGCAATAAAGCCTTGTTCAGCTTTTGTTGTTTGTAGGGTTCTTAGTGTCAATAGGACCATAACAAGAGCCATGTACTGTCCTGTACACTTAGGCCGATGACAAGCTGAAGCGGAAAGCGAAGCCTCTGCTAACGCGTCAGAGTACTTTACATAGCGTTTTACCGCGTTCGGCGACGCTTCGCTCCGCTTTTACTATGACAGTACTACTCGTTTTTGACACCCACACACGCTTCATAGAGATAGCTCAAACGCATTCGCTTAGCTTATCCTCGGCCTTAAAATCCTCTGCGAAGCTATGGATTGTAGCACCAAGGTTTTGCTTTTTTATATAATCCGCCTATTTGACAGTCATTGCGGTAACTTAAGGGTTTACACGGCATTTCTCATTTTCAAAGAATCGTTTTTGCTTTATCTGAAAGTACAACCACCCCTCGGGTCATGGGAGCACCCGCCGTTTTGGAAAATTGCCAAAACCCTTGATTTTCGTTTAAATCATATCTCCGGTTCTATTTACTCTAGAATCAAACCACAAGATGGCTTTTGAAGAAAAATTTTCAAGGAATCTAGAAAAAATATTATTTTTTGCCGGCAGTGCTGCCAATTATGCGATTTTTTCAGTTAAATATTTAAAGTTAATTTTTCTCTCAAGACATATATTTTAATTTTGAAAATTTTAATACCATCGCGTTCCTCAGACATTTTTACATAAAGAACACTTATCATCCCAATATAATATGAGCGCATCATGAGATACACCGTTTTGAATAGAAAAAACCGCCATTTCCCATATAAAATCGCAAGCGCACAACACTAAAAAACCAACTTGCGTATTCTGAGTTCAAACATAATTTTTCGTGAAGTAGACGAGAAATGACGAAAAACAACGTTTTTGGTTTGCTTCTAGCAGATCAGGGTCGATTTTTATGACCGTTTGAAGATTTTCTCAATTTTGGCAAAAAAAATGGATTTTTATATGAGAAAATGGGAGTTTTTCCCTTCAAAACGGTATATCGTCGCTGTTGTGCTATCTTATGACAAACGCCATTTTGGGGCAAACTAAGTTAGGTATGCCACATTACTTGTCAAAAAAATCTCTACAAAGTGGCGTTTACAGAATTTTGATATTCTGCTTGGTTACTGAGATATAGCGAGAAACGTGCTGAGAAATTTTTAATTTTTTGCTTCAAATGACTGTGTCTGGGGATTCGCTCAAATTATCTTTATGTATGAGATGTTTTTATATGTAAAACTATCTGATAAACACAATGGCATAATCATTTTCGAAACAAAAATGCACGAACTGTGAGAAAAATGCAATTTAAGTTTTAAACTGGAAATATAGCATATTTGGTAACACTGTAACCAAAAATAACTATTTTTTCTAGATTCCCTGACTCATTTCCTTCAAAATGCATCTCACCGATTGTTTATAGACCAAATGAAGCCAAAGATATGAATAAAAGTTAATAATTGATGATTTTTTTCTATGGAAAATTTTCCATGCACGATTATGACACGCCATACAAATTTTGTCATCAATACACACCTATGACACGTGTGAGACCGACTTTTGTTTTCATTTTTAAAGAAAACTTGCAATGTAGTTAACCGATTTTCGTAATATTTGAGAGATTAATGCAGAATAGATAGAAGCATCATCTGTTTTCTATGAATTGTTTATACCATTTATAAGTTTCAAGATATTCAATCTCAAACTTTAAAAATCGTTTTTCTGGAAATGTGCAAAATGGCGCTTGTCATCAGATAGCACAACAGCGACGATATCTCAGGATGCGCTCATATTATATTGAGACGATAGTTGTTTTTTATGTAAAAATGCCTGAGGAACGCGATGGCAATAAAATTTTCAAAATTAAAATATATGTATTGAGAGAAAAATTACCTTTAAATATTTAACTGAAAAAATCGCATAGTTGGCAGCACTGCCGGCAAAAACAATATTTTTTCTAGACTCCTTGAACAATTTTCTTCAAAAGCCAACTTGCGGTTTGATTCTAGAGTAAATAAAACCGGAGATATGATCAAAAGAAAATCAAAGGTTTTGGCAATTTGCCAAAACGGGGGGTGCTCCCATGACCCGAGGGGTGGTTCAATTGACACAAAAATTTGGGTTTTTATATATTGGCCCTAGATGAACAATTCCTCCAAATTTGGTTCAAATCCGTGAAGGTCGATTTCAAGTTTCCATCTTTTTTTGATCACTTCGCGTGGAATGACCCATATAATTAATCAATTTCTTTGCCTATTTTAAATGCTCGCACTTTATGCTTTATTCTACCCACTAAATTTTGTTCTACAGTCTTCAGAATAGTTCTTTTTTCCAATTAGTCAAAACATCGCCGAATTTAGTGGATAAATCTCTTTGGGCACAAAATTCACGTTGTTGGCCTCGTACCATTCCAGCACACTTCGAGAATGTTTGGCAGGATACCAGATCAAGCAAAAACTTGTAAACTCATCGGATATCCCCCAACCATTATTGTTCCAGAGTGATTTAGAAAGTACTAGTATCACCACATCTACAAATCGATTACCAGATCAGAAATTTTTGGAAAATTTCAACATTTTGTTCGTTCCAACTTGCCTGGGAATGACAACTTCGTATGTGCTCGCCGAAATGTTTCTGTCCAGAGGGTAGATCGAAGTTGATGCAAGTTTTATCATTTATCACAATTCCAGTCGTTTTGGAGAGTAGCTGCGTGTAAAGGTTTCGGGCACGAGTTTTTGTGAGGACATTTTGATAAACGATTTGTATGATTGTCGCTAAGTTCTACTGTATCGATTTTGTTGACTATTTAAGCCAAAAGCAACGAAAGCAATAAAGCTGGAAGACCGAGAGGTATTCTAGAGCGAATTAGATTCTTTTAATTTCTTTCCGATCATGTTCATATGGGCCTGCCTAGTCCTAGTTTTCCATTCTAAGTTTTTAATTGATTCCTATCCGTTTTTCAATGTCATTCTTTTCGTTTCTCTGCTAAAATTTGCCCAAAATAGTCAACAAGTACGATACAGTATTTCTTCAGTTTGAGCTTGAGCCTGTGCGACCACACCTCGGCCTGTGTTATCGATCTGGACTAGCTGAAGTTGCATAGGGAATCAGTAGATAATTATGCTTGGGAAAAGCGAAACATCTTTCAATGTGCAGCTCTTGGTAATCCTAAAGTGTTTTATTGATCAATGCCGGCGCTGGCAGGCCCGAACAAACGTAGATCGCGGAAGAAATATTATTCCGATACTTGCTTTTGTTAGAGGCTGTATTTACTACTGTGCACTCCACAAGTATCACGGCAAGAGGATTCACTATTAAGTCTAAAAGTTGGACTTTACATCTTCTTTACCGAAGCCAGTCCACTATCTGGACTAGATATCGATCCATGAACTAATGGCTTTACTTCCCTTCCGAAGGAAGACGTGACCACAGATTTTTTCACCTCAGAAAAAATCTCAACGACTTCGGTTGGGATTGAACCCAGACTAACTGGAATGAGTGGCGGTCACGCGGCCCCGTCTAGCAAGTGCGATACAGTATTTTTTCATTTCATAAACATGTGTCCAGAATGTTTTATGGAGTTATGGACAAAACTGGAAGGAATATATTTTTGTTTGTCTTTATTTCTTCTTTATTTCGAAACTGTTTCTATAGAGTGTTTTCCAAAATATCATTCATTTATCAAAGACTTTTTGGACGACTATCAAAACCAGTTAAATTACTACTTAAATTTTTGAACCCCTTTCGAAGTACAATCCTGGCTAGTTGACAAAATTATTGAAATAAATTTCAACCCATATTTGCAAACAAAATATCTCCAAAGAAACTTGTCCTCCGTTCTGATGCAAGATGTCTGTCCTCGAATCTCAGATTGCGCTCGGGATGCTTACGACAGAATTACAGTTGAGAGTGTACACTCAAATAATCACAGAAGCGACTCGATTTTTTTGTGAAAGTAGCCTCTACAAAAAAACACCAAACCCCAGTCGGCATATTCTCCCACACTCAAGGAAAACGACTTCCTCAATTATCATTTCTTACAATCCCGTCCCAGCTGAAAATTGCTATCTCCACAATATCTCGATGGAAGCTCGTGTACATACATTGGTCTGCTACGGAAACGCGACAACGGACAGTTCCGTTTCCATCTGTGGAATCTGTTGACAATGGAGGTACATAATTATTACAAGCAATTTATTATTCACGAAAAGTAAACGGAATACAAAGTAAACATGTCGACCCTATTTATGTAGCTGTTATTCTCAAATAAAATCGAGAAAACGGAACCTCAACCTGTCTCAACTGAAACTAACAAATATTGACATTTTGCTGTAAAAATGTCGCGCTTCATTGCGCCGGAGTTTCACAGGAGGAATCATCTGTCATTAATTCGGCATCATATTCTATGTCATGGTCAATTCTCGTAGCTATGATTTCAATAAGCTTTTTGGGTGAAATTTCGTTTATTAGTTATGATGAAATTGTTTTCCGTTTGCACATAATGTTCATACTCAATGCCCTAATAAAACAATACATTGATAATCATGTAAACTCCTAATTATATCTGATTAATAGCCAAATTATAAACACGATTAATTTATTCAAATTTTCATTTCTTCTCTGTTGCAGGTACACACTCAAACAATGGTTGTCGGTACAAATTGCATCTAAACTGATCCCATCTAGGCAGCTGAGTAGGTTGGCCAAAGATTTGCTCACTTTTACAACATCTGCAGTGAACAATCTGCATATCATTTAGTTTACATTAATTACTGCCAGATTCAAATCTCCGTCCATACACACTCAGCGAACCGAACCGGCGACGATAGCCCCACACATCGGGCGGCGGGCCAAACACAGCACTCATAATAATATTATTGTTCGCCAGCCAAACATACCCGAAACCACATTTGTATGTATGTACATATGAGCACAACAAGGCTACTACGGCATCATTTGCGCTTCTCACTCATTATCGTTGTTCGTTTATTTATTTGCGCCAGTTGCGACGGGTGTTGGAAAGATATGCTGCTAAATATAATGTTGCATGCTGACTTTATTATTCAATTAAACCGGGGCGGCACGGTGCGACGCCCGGCCGGGTGCACAATGATCCGCGCGAATACCGGCTTAAGGGTTTCCTTCCCGCCGCGTCCATCAATTGCTGCGGACGGCGCGGTGAACCACACGCGACCACTTGCCAGCATGAATCAAAGCGTACGTGTGCCACCGCTGGATTGAGTTGCCGGACCGCACGCTAGCTAGCTGGCTAGCTGGCAGTGATTCATGTTAATTAAAAGTGGATGGACGGCTTTGGAATGGTTGACCCCCGTTAGAGGCCCGGGGTGAGGTCTAAGCATGTTGGTGATAGCATGGTTGATAGAGGCGATGAGGAATTTTTAACAAACGTATTTCTTAGGTGGCATCGTTGTACAATTAAAACTGCTGTTAGTATTTTAAACTGTGCTAAAGTAAATGGTTCCAGAAGGAAGCAGTTTAGGACCTTTGCTATACGTGATGTTTTTGAATGATGTGAATAAGAAAAGTCAAATCGATTATGCGCACCTAAAGAAGTACACAAAAAATTTAAAAAAAATTCACTCATGCAATCGTACCATTCATCATTTGGATCACGTCTTCTTGAACAAATGAACTCAGCGAAAATCTATTGAGATAATTGCCGAATTTCGCGCCAACTCGAACACATGTTGGCAGCACCCTCTCCGATTTTAATGAAACTTTCTGTACATAAGAACTTTGTCACACAAGCCACTTTGCATACTTTGTTTTCCAAAAATGATCTAGACTGTCTTTTGAAAAGGGCCAAACTTTTTTTTACCAATTTTTTTCAAATGGGTATACCAGTCTAAAAATGATAAATCCTACAAAAAAATGTTGGAGGCGTGATTTTCACAAAATTAGTCAAATTTTTTAATAAAAATATTGAAAAAAAATTTCATCGAATAATATTGAAAAAAATTTACACTGAAAAAAATCATTTTTAAAAATTTAAATTTGATTTACAAAAACACCCTATCTTTGATTTGGATAAAATTTTGTTCCAAGATAGGTAATTGTGTTCCCTACCTACCGTCAAAAATTCAAGTTGGGCACTTTTAAGGAAAAAAGCTATTTGAAAAAAACTTTTCCTTGTTCAAACTGAATTTATTTTTTCAATGTATTTTTATCAAAAATTGAACCAATGAAAGTCATAATTTTCTCAGAATCCAATTTCCCATACATGCAAAAAGTATCAGTAACGAATTTGGTATAGCATCTCAGACTGCACTGAAACGAGGCCGAATGGATTCGTTTAACGGACATCTGGTACTAGAACACTTAGCGCACGACCAGACAACATGTTTAATATCGCGATAACCGCCACCACAAGCGCAGAGACCGCTCTCTACGACCTCAATACGAGATGGGCCTTGCCATCAACCATTCTCTTGGACCAAGTTTTGTTGATAATCTTGGGATTCCGTCCTCTGAGGAGAAATATTTAAAAATTTCTAATGCCTAAATGTCCACCTTCTCATTATCGTTCTGATCCAAGTGTCCGCTTCTCATTACCTGGAATGGAGCACTGCGAAAAAATTCAAGCTAAGGTAAGCTGCTATGATTTTTCAGATAAAGTACTCAAAAACTCCTATCCTTCAGGAAATACAAAGAGTGCTTTCCATGCTCCATCAAACGGAGAGCCCACTGTAACTGTAACGATGTGGGCATGGTCGTTGATAGGTAAATATAAAACCATCAGTTTTGTGGGGGAGAATGTTGGCAGTACAGCCTCTTTTATGATTGCACTCACCACTACTGTCGTAATAATTAGCATAAAGGCGATGCATAGCTGTCATCATATGACGAACGTTCCGTGTATTCCAATCAGAGGATAAATCGAATATACAACGTAGGCCCTCACCACACGAAGCATTGTTTCTCTGATGATTCGTCCGTTAAGCCGTCGACGGACCGGTGCCAATAATCAGCTTGTTGTGTTTCAGCTTTCATCAAGTTTTTCATTTGCATTTGTAGCGTCGCGTATATTGGGAAAAATTTGGGCGATCCGACGTTCAAAAGTCCCTTTCGCGTATAATTCTAAGCAATCTCTGCCCACCACAAGGTAGGGAACTGTTCACGTTTGTTCGCGTCGTGTACTCGTTTCGTTTGTCCTTTAATCGTAATGCAAATGCATTGTGCAAAACCTGGGGCAAAATGTAGGGACTGAAATATAAGGACACTTGGGGTTTTTGAGGTCCCATGTGGAAATTCCTGCTAGTTTCTAAGATTACCGAGACCAGGAACCACTTATTTTGGTTTTGTATCAGCACCCTTCAAGGGACACTCTCAGGCCTTTACGAGGAAGCTTAGGAGAGAAAACTGATTTTCCTCTTTCGGAAATTTTTAGGCACATTAGAAGATGTTCCCACAATGGGATTTTAGTGGCGCATTTTAGTGTACAAGGAAACGTAGAAATTAGTCGTTTTCGGTGACGTAGCTCTCTTTTGACTTATCTGAGTGTTCCTTAAAAGAATGTTTCATTTTGTCCCCACATAATTTATATGCATTCCCACAGCGTGCCATGTTTCTACAATAAGTCGCTATAGGCCCAATTGTTTGCAACAACGGAAGTTCATGCCTCGCGGCACAAAAAGGCGAACAGGTAGACTAGCCACGCCCAAAAGATCAAAGTTTGGAAGAGCAGATTCGGCGAAAGGTTCTAAATGAAGCTGATGGAAAATAAGTTGTTTTCAAATACTTCTTGATTTTTACTGGCTGGAACAAAGGGTTCTTGAAGGAGCGAACCCCATATCACGCAATTCAGGCCCCTGTTGGAGACTGCACCATCAATCTCTACTTCCCGGGCGGGTACATAGACAAGATACTTCCTCGTATACGGCCAAATGGTATTTAGTTAAATCTCGCATATATCGATGATGTTAAGTGGCTCATCTTTGTCCTCTTTAAAGTTTGTTATAAATATATACAAAATTCTTTACTGATACTTTTTGCATGTATCAGGCAACTAGCAGTTGAGAAATTGGATTCCGAGATGATTATGACTTTCATAGGTTTAGTTTTCGATAAAAAAAATACTGAAAAAATAAATTCAGTTTGGACAAAGAAAAGCTTTATTTTAAATAACTTTCTTTCCTTAAAAGTGCCCGACTTAATTTTTTGACGGTAGGTAGGGAACATAATTACCTATCTTCAAAAAAAATTTCGTCCAAATCAATTTTTTTGTAAATCGACTTCAAATTTTTAAAATCAATTTTTTTCAGTGTAGAAGTCGATGAAGAATTTTTTCAATATTTTTATTCAAAAATTAAACTAATTTTGTAAAAATCACTCCAACAACATTTTTTTGTAGGGTTTGTCATTTTTAGACTATAGCCATTTGAAAAAAATGGGTTAAAAAAGTTTGACCCTTTTCAAAAGACAGCCTAGATTATTTTTGGAAAAACGAAGTCTGCGAAGTGGCTTTTTGTGACAAGATTCTTACCAAATACAAATTATTTGTATTTGTTCTTACGTACAGAAAGTTTCATTAAAATCTGAGAGGGTGCTGCCCACACTGAATACGATTTAGCGCGAAATTCGTCAATTTTAAAAGATGCAGCTTGATAGCTTCTCCTAGAAAATAAAAAGAAAATATAGTGCAATCATAGTTTGGAAAGCTTTTCTATACTTATCTATTTGTATTTGATTAGTTTTGGAAAGCGGGAATTGAACGATACAAACTTCCAATCGAACCACAACTCTGAAAACTTTGGTGCATTTAAAAAAGATTAAAACCCATTAGCCAGCTCTTGCTATAACTAAATCCTAATCACTTCAGCACGCCTTCGCTTGCCATAGATGAGCCCAGCTCGGTTCATCAACCGTTTTAGAGATTGTCACTCGAACGTGATTTATCGGATTACCGACCGACCCATCTGTCCCGCTGGAGAATGTAGCATTCGCAACATCACGTTCTCAACGGACTGTGTCCTTCTGAAACAGGACCCTTCAGATCACGCAAGGATGTTCCGTTAAAAATTGCCACCATAAATCAGTCGGTGTAAGTTCGTTCGTACGTACGTACGTACGTACAGTTGGCAGAGGAGACCCCAAAGTTAGAGAGCACATCGGCAACCACAGGACAGCTGGTGGATTACCTGATGAGTAGCACATGTCCTTTATGAATTTTCGATGCTAGTGTCCCCTTTCTCATCGGGGTGCTCAAGTGGGAGGTTATAGGGCGTGCTTGAAAATGACATTTCCTTTCCGAATCAAGTCCGTACCCTTTTTCGGTTATCATACGTACGGATTAGAATCACTAACGAGAATAGGACTCGTCCTCACAGTAGCAGTAGTGACAATGCATAATGCCAAGGTAGATGTTCGGTTTTGAAAGTAACTCATTTTGATCGTCCAATATCCACGTTTTAATTTGAATCCAAATCAGGCTGCTGATAATCAACCACAATTTATTCAAATGCTTGCTTACCTACACTAAGACGATCGAAACAAGTGGAATCTCATCACTCACAAGCAGATGCGGATGTGGTTGAAAGGAACACTAAACCGCAACGTATATTGAACGAGCCACTTGAACGTCACACCACTGTGTTTCGTATTGACTGCTTAAGAGGCCCTGTCACTCTTGATTTTATTTAACATATTAACCGGCACTTAATAAATCATAGCCCAGTCACGTCACGTGTAAATCGTATGGATGGCGTTTACTGTGACATCGAGCGTGTGGTTTTGAGTGATAGCGCTCTGCGATGATATGGATGCTGGAAATGAATGGCCTAACGATGAGAGTAGTGGTTATTGAAAGGGGTGTCCATTTTAAATGGGCTTTTTAAAACCAAAGGTGTACTCATCAAAAGACATTCAGATCAGGTGCGAGCAGGTTTGCGTTATTGTCTTAAAACAATATTTATTCAAAACCTGGCCCACTTGAAATCTGAACCAGGTCACTATGGAAAGGTACTATACAAACAGGCGGCAAAAAAGCTTTTTTTTCATTCAAAAACTCTTGTATGAATTATTTATAGTGCACGATGCGCATCAAGTTCCAATTCTGGTTTTGAAATATGGTGAAAGAAGTAAATACCATTTCATGATTTGATCCCGGATCAGGCTTCTAAGAGGTCGTAAGTTAGCGTTCCGAGGTCAAATCGTTATATGATTGCATGACGATAAGAAACAAACTTCTGAGGAAAATACATAAATCTTGGAGTTTTTTGGACGGCTGTATCAGTCTTGTTACAATACGTCGGGCAATAAACAAATTTTCGTTTTGCTTGTAACAAGACTGAGACCAATAAACTCTAATAATTATAATTCCAGTCGTTCGAAAGCGAAAATCCATAAATTTTGGTACTTTACGATTTCATTGAAATTCTTAAATTGATCCCATCCAGCCGGTTCAATATTTGTATAATATCCAAAAATCAAAACGTTTAGAAATTGACATGAGCCTTTTAACTTCCGGATACCCGCATTTCTGCGATAGGTTGTTCACAAGTGGCTTGGTTCACATTAGCCGTTTAACAAAAGCCCCAATATTTTGCCTTTAACTTATTAATTGGGGTCATATCGGACAGATTTCGATCTTTAAAGCACAACATGCATTTACAGCAGATTACCAAGAATAGGAAAAAGTACTGTGAGTTTTTTGGTACAGTTCAGCGTTATTTATTACTACACAAAAATTTTGTACTAACTGATGATGTTACAAACGCATAGACACTTATTATAATTCTCACATATTGGAGCGACTTAGTGAAATGAGTTAAGAAGGTTAACTCAATTCCATTAATAGCGACTGTCATTGAAAGTCATTAGTTATGGAATTTTCAATTCGACTTTGTTTGACCAGAATCCGACACTAACTTAGTGACAGAACTAAGCTAGCGCCGGATTGGTTCAATTTCATTTAATCAGCTTTAACAGAACCCCTTTTCTTGCGGGACATCACACAGGACTGGGGGTTTACTCGGAAATAATAATGTTTTCGTTTATTGGAGCTAGCGTCAATCCAGCGCTAGCTTAGTCCTATCACTAAGTTTGTGTTATATTCTGATGAAACGAAAAGCAAATTCCATAATTTAGTTGTAGGGTTCGTGCCTTTCACGTTTTAAACAATTTTCTCCATAGTGGAGAAAAAGTAGTTTTACCTATTTTTTTGTTCTCCACTAAGGAGAAATATATCATATTGCTATTTCAATCGATGCTTTCTCACCATAGGGCTAATGTGGGTAAATCATCATCATAAGTTGAAGGAAATAGTGGGGTTAAAGCCCCTTCCGAAATATTTCTGAAATAAACTATGAAAACAACATTTGTTACGACCACTCAAAACGAATTTGTATCTAGCGAATACCCGAGAAAAAGTTTGAACAAACTGTTGCAAAAATGTTGAGTAAGAAATTGTATTGAAGATTGAGCACTAAAATCTCCAAAATGAGCTCTTTCTCGACAATGATTGCCACGTTTAACAAAACTTGAATATAATGCAAGATATGAGTCAGATTAAATATCACAATCTGTATTTCTGTTGTAGGTCCAGTAAGCATCACACTCAAACGTGCTTGGCAAAACATATATCAATTTGTTGCGAACGGTTTGGCCGTGAAGTCAGCTTTTGTTTTTGCGTTTGTTTAACGCAATGCCTTGGTTATTGACATTAGATATCCGTTTTTCTATGCCTTGGTTATTGACATTAAATATCATGTTTTTCAGAGAAATACGATTTGCACTAAAAACTGTGTTTTCAGAAAAACCGTGATATTTTTAACGATTATTAAATAACCAATAAAGATGTGTAACTGAACTGAAAAGCCGTATATAAAGTTCACGAATTAGTAAGAGATGGGGGTCATTTAACAGTGATTTTTTTTTGGCCACTCGTGTATTACTAGCTTCGCTGATATTAAGTAACGTACTAGTATCAATAAGAGTATCTATCGTGATTAAGTTTCAATCGAATGGCGATTGTAATCACATTTAGTATTTATCAATTTTTTTGCTGCAGCATTTTAGTCGCTTTTTATGGTTTCCAATTAATACCCATATTAGTGTACAAACGACGAAACAGAATCTCGGAGAGCGACTAAAATGTTGCGACTGACTGCATCTATATTAGTAAGTTGTAATTAGCGTTTCCATTTTATCTCTCATTCATTTTTCTGACCATTGTGGAATTACAAAAGATATATAAAAAGCAAATAAGCAAGAAAAGATCAATCCATTGAAATCGACATAAGAGCGCACCTTTCATCTTTTTATAAACTAAAAATTTGCGCTTTAATCTTATTTCGGTTTCAATAAAACGACTATTTCGAAAGCCTCTTCCGTCTTCGCTATTTGTGCGAATTTGATGAATTAGATGCAACAATTTTAATTGAAACTGTTTCCGAAGTTAGTGAAACAATTCTGCAATCAAACAAATATTACAGCTTGCAAAAAGTAATAATTTTCTTTTGTAATTAAGCAGTTTTAGCGCGAAAGGGCACAATACCTAACTTAAAGTTAGTATTTAGCGTTTCGGATACTCCTCATCAGTCACTAGCACCATCTTGGTACCAATTAGATGCTAAATCTCAACCAGCGCCAACATTGGCACTAGTTAGACGCTAAATCGAAAAAGTCGTACGTCTTACATGAACATAAACAACTGGTTTGTCCCGAGTGATGTCTCGGAAGTCAAGTACAGAAGTTCGGGCTTTGTTGATGGGAAAAGCGGAATCTGAAACAAACGCCTGGAATAACGAAAAAAATAATAATTCACCAATCACAGCATTCGTTTTGTCATAGGTGGACAACTTGAAGCCAGAAGTAGGCATCTTTTACATTATCGAGCATAAGATAACTGCGTGATCTATTTCAATATATATTTTGCTTAATATTCGCACTCAAATATGAGAAATACATATAATTGAAAATGATTTTACCTTAACTATCGCCTTACTGAACAAAACATCACAGTTTTGAAATTTCACTTGACTTGGCAATCACTTAATTGAGTCAAAATGAAGGTATTCTATTGCACTTTTATAATAAATACAAAACTATTCCTACCGCATTCGGATGAACTCGAGGACTTTATTTGGAATTCCCACCACCTGCCTGGTCAACTTGAACGTCCATGTTTCCTAGCAACAGCGAGCCACCCATATGGCGTCCTAGGTTATCCTTCCAAGTTTTCTTCAACTGCCCATACAACTTCGAGTCTTTCGTTTTGCTGGTGATAAAAAGCTTGTTTTGGAGTTCGCAGCTGCAAATTCCTTGCCAGACCATCAGTTTTCAGTTTTGCAGGGGACATCACCGCATTCGGTGAGCACACAAAACTTATTATCTGGGTACCTGCTTGAAAACTATCTTGTCTTACACACTTAGAAAATATGAACGAAACGGCATATTTTTCAGAATTTTCATGGAATTTTACATGTTTTGACAAGTAAAATAAAATAATGTATCCGTGGACTAACGAGGCAATTCGAATCTAGTAAGGATTTATGAGTTATAGAACTGTAAGATGTCAACCGATTTGCAAGTACTTATTGTTGCCTGAAAGTTGGATCTATCGCGCACTTTTTTCCGATTGTAAAAATATTGTATATAAATGGTTCTGCGCAAAAGTACACCAAAAGTCCGAATTATCCCAAGCTTGATCCGATTCGGTCCAACCATTTCTTATTGATTTTTTACAATAGAAGTGAATGTGATGTTATTCTTATTTATTTTTTACGTAACTTCGAAATATGAAATCAAAATTTCTCTTTAATATGTAAAACTTTAGGGTGTATACTGTATATACAATAAAAAAGTAAGAGCTGATCCAAATTACCATAAACGGAGGTTATGTCGAAATCTGTCAACCGATTTGTAAAAACTTAAGTTTCCTGAAAGCTTGACCGACTTCTCTTATCAGATTGCATCTATTACAAAAGGTACGAATTTGACCAAAGCTTACTTATTCAGCAGATCCATAACCTCGATTAGGCATTATGATTTAATTATTTTTGTTCCCAACGAAAATCTAATTATTTGGTATACACATTTTTTTAAATAACGCTAAGAAGCAAAATGTTGCCCTAGTGTACGCACACGAAAACTGAGAACTGCCGAATTTTGTGAGATATAACGCAGCTATATGTCAGCCTTAAATATGATATATACGTCATTCATGATATCATCATAACTGAGAAATAGCTAAAAATTGGCCCACTTCCCCCTTTTGTATTTCGATTTCAATTTAACGATTCAACAAAAATCAGTCAGATGCTGGATTCTATTCCTCCTTTACAAAAATGTAAGATTTTAAAACCTTTGAACATTGGCCTTTTTATGTATATGTACATAAGGGACATATCGGGAAGATCATGGCTTGCCAGCACATCTCGTGTCGAAGCGTAAGACAGTGTAGGAGCCCGAAGGGAATCAACTAATTGAGAGCTGTGGACACATTATTCGGCACACGTCCAGACAACATGCTCGATGTCGTTATATCCATCGCCACAGGCGTACTGGATGAGTTACATATACCAATGATGTGTATCTAACGTAGTCGTAGAGCCAGGCCATAACACGAATGAAATCATTACCATGTGACACTTTTCGGAATTCCAAATGCAAAAATCGTCCTCATGATTCCCCGCACTTCTAATACCGGACCTTATTGTTACAATGAGTTTCGGTCGCGCATCTGATTGCATTTGGGGTAAATTATGGCTTTCGGTGGAAAAAGGAAGACAGACAAATGTAGTGTAGCAAAGGAGACCCAACGAATGTTAGGAGTTTGAATGGACATATGGTTTTGTCCCGTGCTTTGTGGCTAATCCTGAATGCAATCGCATGCAATTCAAAATCTTTACTGATTGGGGCAAGAGGTTTTTTGAAACAGCCAACTCCGTGCTTTAGATCCACGCATGTCAAACTTGAATTGGTGGCTACGCCCTTGATCTCAACTTTGTGGACCGCTACATAGACACGATACCACTTTGAAGGGTCTTGGATTGTTCAAAAAATGGGACTATAAACCAGAAATTGGAGGCTTTGATAAGGTATCTTATTCGACATTCATTCTACTATCAGGTACCTCTTTTTCAAAAGTTTTTTCTTCTTTTTTGATTATAAGTCTTTTAACCTTAAAGTCATTCGCTTCTTCGGGTTAGATAAATCTCTTATGAAAAATTTCTAACCTTATGTGCGGGGTCGGGACTCGATCCCAGGTGCGCTGCGTGCATTGCAGTCGATTTACCAACTACGCTACGCCCACCCCTGACAAAAGTGGTCATTTATGTATGCGAATGTAGAGACTGGAATTATGGGAGATATAGGAAATTGATGAAGATGGGAGATATAGGAAATGATGAAGCAAAAAAAAGTAAAAAGGTGAGCACTTAGCTTTACTCGGTGTATGGATTCGCTTGTCCAAAAAATGTGCAAGAATATCCAAGGAATCTTTGTTTCACTCGCACAAAGAATGTGCGAAAACCTTGAAGAGACAGAAGCACAGCATCTCTATTGTTTCACGCGTCTTCACGTTTACTTACTGGATACACATCCGGACGATCTGAGCGTCACAATACAATGTATCTAACAAGTTTATGTTTTTCACACCACAAGAACCAATCTAATTTCACTAATCCATAAATATAACCAGAAAGTATTCAAAAATTGTTTTGCTATCTTAGGACAAACGCCATTTTTGGGTAAACTGAGTTAGATATACCACGATACTTGATTTTGAAAATACTACAAAATATCGTTTTCTGAATTTGAAATTTAGGTTACAGAAATATAGAAAAAAAACTTGTATAGACATTTAAAACCTTCGTATTTTCAGCTGTATATTTTAACCTTGAATAGGCTTCATGCCTATAGATGTCCCTGATATCATGAATTGTATTCAATTATTCATATTCAGATCCTATCTCTATCTCATCAGCTGCGTCCTTTTCTGGGAACAAAAGGTTCCCCACCACACTTTTTCCGTTTTTTTTAAATGATATGATATACATTATTTTTTGAAAAGTATTTCAAAATTTAATGATGGGTTATCGGTTGTGTCATTCGAAAAAATATCACAGACAAGATAGAAGCGTCGACTGTCTTCAGCGGACTGTTTCTAACATTTGCTGTTATCAAGATATTCAATATTTTTCCCCTATAGTGCTAAATGGCGATTGTCGCGAGATAGCACAATAGCGACGATATCTGAATAGTTTGGGCGGAAACAGTTTTGTCTTCCTACATACAGTTTTAGGACCATAGTGCTTCGATCCTGCTACTGCTAGTTTCTGTTGGATTGAAATGATTGTGCGTAGGTGATGCTCGGGAGTCATTTCTACTACACAGGAAAACAGATGCTGGTCTGGTGTAGGCGAAGCATGTATTTTCGTTCGAGCCTTAACCAAGACGTGTCAGTAGGATGGTAGGCATTTACTCTGTATCCTAAGTTTTGGGTGCAAAATCTATCAAAACAAGAGATATTTCTCCAGAAGTAATTAGAAACGCTCGAATACTAAACTGTTTCGAAGACTTTAATTCTGTTTATGAAATAGCATTCTTTGAATGGTAAACATTTTTGAACATAGATCAAAACAGAATAACGCACAAGTTCTAAGCAATTATTTTACTTCCTTTCGGTGACATCTCTCCCCTACACCTGGACTAGCTCCCTAAAATACCATGCAACAGGATAATTTACTAATATCCCGACTATTGATCACCAAGCAGTCTTGATTTTATCGTCGTGCAATCAACCAGAAAATCCCTACTAAATCACCGAACCAAAACACAACCTGCTGGAGTTTAAATGATAAAGTTTATGGATCTGCGGTGCAGTGCTGCATACGAAGTGAAAATTCCAACCGCAATGCAGCCAGACAGTCAGTTTAGTCGCTGTACCTTGCCCAGTGAGGCACAGTCCGTCGCTAATAGGGTGTTCCCGAAGTTGTTTGTAGTTGGTTTTGTTTTAATATTTGTCTCCGATCCTTTACTGAACTAGTTATTAAGGGATCATCCATAAATGACGTAGCATTATATGGTGTAGGGGGAGTTTTGCATTTTGTGATGATGTGTGACGACGGTGGAGTAGGGGGTCATGTCAGGCTACGTAGCTTTTTTAAAGAGGAATAACTAACATCGTTTTTCATTTAAAAAAAATTACGGGGACAGGGGGAGAGCTACCGTCAATCTACGTAATTACCAGGGGGTATTTAGAGGTTTGTGACGAAATGCTACGATGAGGGAGGGGGGGGCGTGTTGAAAATTACTCAAAAAATGCTACGTCATTTATAGATGATCCCTAATTGGCTTATCTTCTGGCTTGGAAAAACTATCTAAATTTTGAAATATGTATCTTTTATTTGTACACAGTTTTCAGGTTTTAGATAGATAGATTGTTCACAAGTTGTACTAAATTAATCATTGTTGCCTTGTTTTCATCACCGCTAGCAAATTTCGTATGGACGGTGATCGATTTTTTTTCAGTGAAAATTGAAGCAAGATGCATTTTACAGCATCATATTTAAATTTCTACTCAAAAAAATCGAGGACCGTCCATACCTAAGTTAATCATTTCTAATTCCATGTTTAAATTCGTTGAGAGTGGTGTGCCGACGACTAAACGTGGTAACGATTCTAAATGTCAACTTCCATACGTGTATCAACGTTTGGATACCGTTCACTAACAGTACAAAAACTAGTGGTACTAAGTGGCTACCTTGTGGAACACACGAAAGAATTTGGAAACGGGAGAATGCGATTTGGTTTCTCTTTTCTTATTACTCATAGCATTATTTAAATAACTCCTCAAATTCAAATCAGCATACGATGTGAGAGAGGAAAGAGACGGATGTTGAACGGGCTAAGATGAAAAACTAGGCAATGAGGTGGGAATTGATACAAATTGAATATTCGAAAATGAATTTCTTCGGTGATGTAGGTATGCGTAGCTTACATAACCTTACTCAGATTGAAACTATGTAGTAACTTCCACTTTTGCGTGTGAAAACATGTGAAAATAGGTGTCGTTCAATTATTTCTAATTTGTTGGCTGAATTTAAAAACAAAAAAACAACAAATGTTTTTGTAACATGCAAACATTTTTCCTAATGGAAGGGAGTAATGGAAAAAAAACTTATCCATTAGGACAAAGTTCACCAAATCGAACAGCTTATAATTTTTTTTTAAACCTACTAACAGGAACCACCCTATACCCACTAGAGTCGAACCGGTAGTGTTGCACACATTTTTCCAGCTCATATCATATGACAATTTTTTGTGCTTAGTTGCGGTTTTCCCCGGTACGCGCCGGTCGGTAGCTTCCGATGGCACTTTGCTTCTGTCTGGTCCGATTCCTGCACCCGGTTGATGTGTCTGTCCGGGCTGTAAATGTGTACATATACAAATTGAAACCATCGATCAGATGCTATCAGCAGCGTACCGTCACCAACGTGGGGCTGTTAGGCGGTTCGGTTTGCTTTGAGATTTGACCGCAATCGGCTTGCCGCAAAAAAAGGGGAACTCATGCCCTGTCCAGAGCAGGAGTGGATTGAATAGATTGTGTGGCGGTGTCC
Organism: Topomyia yanbarensis; assembly: GCF_030247195.1. Classification (NCBI taxonomy): domain Eukaryota; kingdom Metazoa; phylum Arthropoda; class Insecta; order Diptera; family Culicidae; genus Topomyia; species Topomyia yanbarensis. Next base: position 37,061,770 of record NC_080671.1, on the reverse strand, counting down.
AATAGACAATAGTGCAAATTGGTTAGAACATACCTTTTGTTGAAATGGTCTATTCAGGGACAAAGTTAATCTCGAGTGCTCGTACGTTGAGGTTTTCCTTATAATTTGACGTAGTTCAAGTTGACTTCATTTTTAACTCAATCTTTTAATGTGTCCCATAATAACTCGTGTAATTATATTAATTCTCACCTCACGGGGATTATAGCATTTATCAAAATAATCAGCTAGAAAAAATACAGATCATTGATATCAGATACGAAATCGAACTGCGAATATTTCAACACCACGGATAACCCACCTGAAATGAATTAATAAGTTAATATTCTATTTCCCAGACGAACTTAAGGACACTTTTCTCTCCCCAACTGAATAACTGCACAAACCGAGTATATACATGAATAAGTTTCCCCGGTGGAGTGGGTACCAAAGTGGCAACCAACCGTTCCATAATCCACAGTACAATTGTTGAATATGGATCTGAATAAAAGCTCGGGAAAAGGAAAGGATAACGAGTTTTTCTCTCTTGCCAGTCTTCGAGAAATAAAAATTATTCATAACAACGGCGATGGCACCTGGTACCTTTACCGTTACTGGGTAGAGTGTCTGCTGAGGTGAATCCTTTCTCGAGTTGTGCATCTCAGAATCGGCATGATAAAATTGTATATTCAAGTTGCTGGATTGTGATAAATATGATAAATATTGTAATGCATCAATACGAATCCTTTCGCCTTTAGTACCGCCAGCGTGATAAAGAATTTAAACAGACAGACAACAATTTAAAACTCTTAGCAAGCTGGTCGCAACGAGGATTTTTTGCCGAGTTATTTATCATCATCTATTCATTTCACAAAACAAACATTCGATCATCCGTATTAGTTGACAGAATTCTTGTTTGCTTATCATCACCCGATAAGCAAATAACATTTCTGTTAAATCGTCCGAATAATCAGACAATATCTGGAACAGAATAGGTAATTCCTACTCGCAGGGAATCCGTACATTGTTGCTGTGCAAAAATGTTTTCTAAAGGGAATACCTAACTCAAATAAATTGGGATTTTGTGTTTCGGATTGTTTCACATCAGTACTGCCAGTCAATCCAATGTTAAACTTCAAATGAAAATAGTTGTAGTAGTAGTGAAAATAGGCCCAAAATCCTATCAAGTCATCTGCAGTTCTCTAATTCGATTCAAAATAATCACATGACTAATAACAGGCTCGCAAACACTATTTCCAAATATTCAACAATGTGTTCATAGTGTCTTCAACAAAGTTGTATGATAAGACAGAACTTTATAGAGGGTACGATGTGACTATCTGTTGATTTGAATGGACATTTGAGAATTTTTCTACGAATACTTTTTGCCAATAACGGCTTACAAACATAGGCAATTTTATTTTATTTCCCTTTTCTAAGTTGATGTCTTTGAAATGGAAAAAAATTACGAAGGACAGTCCTATCGGGTTGTGCACACTGTTGGCGTGGGATTACACTTCTATAACACTTGATATTCAATTTGTTATTATATTTGGATGTAGTTCCATTCGAAATATCTTTCGTAAGGCTTAAGTATGATTCTTTTTAAATTCAACCTGTTTGTTATTAACTTAAAGAATACATTTGTGGTTCTGAGAAGACCGTTTAATAGTTGACTGTTTTGGAGAAGGGCTGTTTTTTCGCTAGAAAGTAAGGAGAAAATCCCAGCAAATCTTGACTCCTATGGAAATTTTTTGTCAAGCGAAGGAACTCGTCGCCTTCAACAACTTCTCGAAGCTACACATACATTTGGAACGTAAAATTTTCAGAAATATCGACGCCCGCTATAGAGGAAGGAAATAGAAATGTAAGTACTTTAAATATTCCAAAAACTTCATGCATCCACAATAGGGTGTCCCAAAATGGCATCATGTTGAAAAAGTCATCGGGCTCACTTCTTAAATGAAAGGTTAGGGCATCATGACCACTTTCTTCTTGAGAGTTTGTTCAAACGCTCCCTACTAGTGGCGAATTTTGATTTTTTTGTAAAATGGGCCGATCTTGGGTAAAATTTCAAATTCATGCTTGTTGAAGTGCTCCTGAACTGTCTTAGATTTTTTTCAGTATTTTTTATTTTTCTGAAGATCCAAATGGAGAAGTTTGGTTAGTTAGTTTGTACAAATTGTGGATTATAAGAGCGGCAGAGCCTTTACAACTTGGTAAAAAGTTTAATATTTGGTGTTTTTCAGTAGTTTTTCTTCAAAACTGGGTATCTACAAAATTTTAAAAGTATAGAGAACACTTTATATAGTCGAGCGGAATACAGGGGCGTAATTTTGCAGGAGAAAGTGTATAGCTACGGCTAATGGGGTATGAGTTATTGAAGTTTTTGCTGGATATCCCTTTGATATTTCATGCTATTCATTAAAAATAACACTGTTCTACAAAATAAAACAATTTCAGTGTGCTTAGTCCGCATTTTGTTTTTCGCAAAATAGGAGGAAAATGATGAAAAATGGCGTTTTCTGTTTGTCTCTACTACATCAGAATCGGTTTTTATGAGCATATGACGATTTTTTTTTAATTATTTAGTATATTAATAACCACCTAGTGGGGTTGAAAATCATGAAAATTAAACAAATATGTCGAGTTAGTGGCAAGTTAAGGCGTATATTTGTATGCCGAATTGAATAACGTATTCAGATTTTGTATATAAAGTCTCATTTCCATGTTGGGTACCTTAGAGCGAAAAAACTGCAGAAGGGTGGGGTGAATGTTAACAAACTGATCTTTACGTTTTAGATCACGCAATTCCGAAATAGTCAATTTTGAAGGTTTTGTATTTTCGAATAAGTTTTACAACCGAATACAGCGCATCTTCTTGTACAATAATTTTGGTGAATAAGCCTCCAAGAAGTAATTATGGAGAATTAACTTGTCAGAAAATAATTAAAGATTTGGCATCATTAGTAAAATTATCATTATTAAATTTTGTCTATTTCTTGTTTTTAATTCCTTTTATTCACAGTTTTCAAATTTTTCATTTCATGATGTTTTTTTTTTCTTTTTATTGGGTTGAGCTATTTTATTTAGTTTATAAATTTCCTACAATTTTTATTTTATCAACTTTATTAATTTTGTAAAGTTATTCATTTCATCAAAGTTTTCATTTTATGCACTTTACTAATTTTATACATTTTATTGTTATTTATTTTAATAATTTTATTAATTTTTAATTTTCATAATTTTATGCATGTTGAAATTTATAACCATTGCATGTTTTTCATTCATTATATACATATATTTTGTGCATTTCATACATTTCAATTTATTTGTTTTATTCGTTTTAATCATTTGTTCATTTTAAATCATTTTTTTTAATTTCGTACGTTTTATTTTTGCATCATTATTCTTTCCATGAATTTGATATCTTTTCCGTTTTTTTAGTTTTATTTATTTTAATTATTTTGGTAATTTTATACATATTATTCACTTTAATCAATGTTAATTTTATGTACTTTATTCGAATTATTCTTTTTCCTCTTTTTAATAATTTTAATCATGTTGATCATTTTATTAACTATATTCACACTATTAGTTTTATTTATTTTTTGTTAATTTGATTTATTTGCATTGTTCATTTTACTTATTTTATGAATTTGGTTATTTTCATCTTTTTACTTTTAGTTGGTTTAATAAAATTGTTTATTTTGTTAATTTTTTATGTTTCTATTTTTAATCATTTCGTGATTTTCTATATTTTATTGATTTTGTTCAAGGTTTCATTAGCACTGGAGTCGAATTTTATTCACTCCACCTCTGGTTGGCTGCGTACTTCGCATGAGTTCTGCATACTAGTGAATGAACAAATAGTGATATGCATAAGAAATGTCTTATCTCACTGCTGGGTGGAGTAAATATCGAATATAAAACAGGGATTGTATCAGTAAGCAGTGATTGGATGGTCGTTCACGGAATTGGAAAACACTCTTGTTGGCTCGTAGAACTAAGTTGAAGTATGTCTTGAAACAAACGGATGGTTCACATTCAGTGTTACGAAATGATAAAATCAGTTACCTATTTCTGCTTGCGTTTACCGAAACCGCCATTCAGATTCAACGCCTCCCTCATTCATTCACTTTCCAGCTGACTGAAATTTCATGCAGAATCGAATGCTTGAGTGCAGAGGAAATATAAATTCATTCACCAACCAAAGCATTAATTTGTTATTATGTGGACAGTTTCAAGGCAGAAGTTAGCATCTTCTACATTTTCGAGCATAAGGGAACTGCGTAATCTATATTTGGTGCACTTTTGATCAATAATCCCTCTCAGAGCTAGAATAGAAATAAAATTCACTTTGCTTCTGAAACCGAACATGTCCGTACCTGAAAGCGCTGCGTCGGCCGAACGAATGACGATTGAAACGAACCAAAAATTTCATTCATCGCTGCGGCCGTGAATTGAATTTTGTTTTCTTTCAAGTTCAGGCAACGATGTCAATTTTTTTAAGCTCTGTTCACATTATCCTAGCACTGTTTGGAATATATGTCTTATGTGTCTGGTGTGAAGTGCTCAAACCGAAAGTCATTTTGTTTTACGATCTTGAAGGTAAGGCAACAAGGGATCTGTTGTGTAATGTTAGGATCTATTTATACATCAATTGTGTACGATAAAATATTTTCAGTCACGCAGAGCCACACATACGAGCGTTCCTAAAGTAGACGTCCAACCATTTCCACGTCTAGGAGCGCCACGGTAAACACGATAACTCTTGATAAAATTGTCTGACACAGGAAATTCAATAAGGTTTGTAAAGACTTGTAGTTACTCGACAAACAAACAAAAATAGAAAAAAGTTCGGGCTTCAAAAAATGTCTTCATGAAAATCGAAAAATCTTATATTTTATTTAAAATTCGCAAACTTTTTTTCAAAATAATATGGAGAAAAAATGTTTAGTCAGTGTTTTGTGGTTCGTCGACAGGCTACACATATTGTACATTCTCAATAAAATCAAATCAAATCAATTCGTTGAATAGTTTTTGAGTTATCGTGTTCTCCAATTTGAAAAACGCGGCTTCGAGAAAAACGCTATTAAAGGGTTTCCCACATTAAATTGCATCACGGAGAAAACGCTATAAAATTGGGTATTTTCTCTTGAAAATTTGGGTAGAAGTAGTTTAAAGTGTATTGTTTACACTGTATTTTTATCGCTGTCAGTTTTTCGAAAATTATTGCCAATAGATTGAAATCTGCGTGTGTTATAGCACATACGCGGGAGGAATACATGACTGTTTTTTTTTTTACAATGGAGAAGACCTTTACGTCCTAGCCCAGTACACGTGCTATTGGTAGGGTCCAATCTACCACACGGAGTGCACTGGGGGCGTGTCGGGCTCGAATGGTGACGCTGCCATTAATACCGACTAAACACCATTGGGCTCCGCCATCATTCCTCCCAGGAACTACCTCTCGGTATTACTTCTGGGGGGCATGACTGTTTAAAACAAAAGAAGTTCAGCATAGCCACCTAGATTGTGGGAGACTATTCTAGAGGTTCAATACTAACAATTAAGTGGATAGAAAAGAAGTCGATTTTTTGCCCATTGCCACCCTCTTAAGATCTAACAACGTCACCAGTAATTTGTGCTTGTTGTATTACGTTCAGCTGTTGGAAAATGATAAGTGAGAAATAAAAACAAAAAGAAGCTCAATGTCTTCGCCATCGGATTGTAATTATGGGAAAGGTATTTTTATAAACTTCTTAGTTATATACATATAGCTTGACGTAACTCTTTTCTTCGAAAGATATATGTTTAAAACACGTCGTGTTTTGACAACATCACCCATATCTCAAAAACTAAAAATCAATATTTAAAGCAAATAAATAGCATTAAATTGTCACGTTAGGCCTTGTGTTTGAAACTAGTTTCGTTAGAATCGGTTCAACCATTGCTGAAATAATTATATGACATTAGTGCACATATATACACACACAAACAGACATGCACACCCGAACACACAGAGATAGTAAAACTCTACCTCTAACCACCAAAAAGATTGTGGTCGGCTCTTGTTAGAATTAAAGGTATTGCAACAATTAAAGTTGAAATTGGAGTCTCCCAAATTACGAGAATTTATGCATACACATTAGAGTGACAGGAAAAAAATGACCTCTATCGGCCCACCCCTGAGTCGATTCCTAGTCCCACCAGGAGTACTTGCACCAAATTTGAAGCAAATCGGACAAGTCTAACTACCGGACCAACGTGCCTGAAGTTTGTATAGGATTTTTCAACAATTTACATGGAGAAAACCCACCAGCTCGCATTTTCGCCGCTAGGTGGCACTGTATGCATCGTATTATCACTGTAAGTGAAAATAAGAAAGATAATTTAATTGTCTACAACTTTGTCGAAGACTGCTAGTAAATCCGGCTTTGTTAAAAGAAGTTATTAAACTTTTAACGAAGTGATGTCTGAGTCAGTTTTGCATGGGGCCTAACAGTGCATGGTTGTGTATCAGTACTCGATTCACACGAACCAAACATTTTTGTGAAATAATCGTTAGGTTTAGCTCAATGGAATGTTCAGAAGAATTATAGTAAATAATACGAGTCATGCTTTGATTAGAACATTTTAGATCCACATGTTATCGCATAGAGGGCGCCAACACTAACTTTTCAACGAAAAGAGATAGAAATTTGGTGTCTTCTACAAAGTTGTAGAACAGGCATTTTTCAGTATTTCTTTCGAATATTTTGATACTCTATCACTCTTCTATGAAAAGTTAGTGGTGGTGCCCTCTATTCGGTCACAGGTGGAACTAAAATTTTCTAACCAAAACATAACTCGTATTATTTACTACAATTCTTCTAAACATACTATTCAGCTAAATCTAACCATTATTTCGCAAAAATGTATAGTTCGCGGGACTCGAGTACTGATACACAACCATGCACTGTTAGGCCCCATGCAAAACTGACTCAGACATCACTTCGTTAAAAGTTTAATAATTTCTTTTAACAAAGCCGGATTTACTAGCAGTCTTCGACAAAGTTGTAGACAATTAAATTATCTTTCTTATTTTCATTTACAGTGATAATACGATGCATACAGTGCCACCTAGCAGCGAAAATACGAACTAGTGAGTTTTCTCCATGTAAATTGTTGAAAAATCCCATACAAACTTCAGGCACGTTGGTCCGGTAGTTATACTTGTCCTATTTGCTTCAAATTTGGTGCAAGTACTCCTGGTGGGACTAGGAATCGGCTCAGGGGTGGGCCGATTTAGTTTTTAAAAATTTATCATTTTTCTGGGCAGTCTAATACACATACTAAGCCAAAGTTATTTAGTTTTAATAAAAAGTTAAAATTTGCTTTCTGGGCGGGCCACTGTGTAACGGAATCCTGGAAATAGGAAGGATCTTTCCTTTCCCTCGATTGACGAATCTGGAATCTCCGCCTTATGTGCCACTCCTTCCAGTGGTTTAATGATACTGTTATCCACGGAAATTTTATCATCGAGACCGTCCCCAAGTAACAGCCATCGATTTAGGAAAATGTCCAACAGAAAGTAGACGGACAAACAAATTCCGAAGCGGAGAACGGAAAATGACGAAAATTCACCTTTTTTAGTGAACACACTGAGAAAAAATATGCCCGAAGTCAGACTTCGTGCAGCTCTTCGAAGATAGGGTCCAGCGATCACTGGTAAGTCCTCATAGGAACCATGTGGTTTGCAAACCGAGCCGAATTCATGAAATTCATTTGCGGACCATATTTGTGACATCTTATAGGTGAAATCAAATCATCATACTGGTCGCTATTGTTAAGGATGTTTTCTTCACACAATTTTTTTAATGGCGGCGGTTTTCATTTGCGCGGACTTTTAGTTTTACGCGGTGTTCATTCACGTGGATTTTGAAATTTACGTGGTTTTCACTTACGCGGCCTGTATCCCCCGCGTAAAAAACTGAGAATATACATTTTGTGGACAGAGGATCGCATTAAAGTAAACGAATACCAAAGATTCCTGAAGATGCCTGAAATTACAAAATGTTCCAAATCCAATCAAAAAAATACACCACCACCACCAAATTCTTCGGATGATTTAACATCAAGAAACAAGAGACGTACAATTTCGAAGAAGCATTTTTTGCTTCTCGCAAATCCAATTATCCAGCATCCGTATTAAAAACCTACCAACCTGCTGAGTAAAGTACGAACCCGGTGGAACGCAGCTGTCGGTGCTCTACTAGCTAAAGAGGTGATCAATGTTGGCTTTGATTTTTTCCTTTTCCTACACCCAAAATCCGACGGGCATGTTTCTATTACTTTTGGGTAAGATTCTATTGTCTTTTCGGTAACAGACCAGGCAATTGCGCATTGCGGTATTAAACTCATATTCCCGCAAAGGTAGTAAACGGTGGAATGACGAATTTCGGTTGCTGTTCATGTATGCGCATCACACAATCAAACACTTTTTCAGTATGTGTCAACCTCGGCTATGTTCGGATGTAGGATAATTCGGTCGATTGCTATGATAGTGTTAGTACCGAGCTATACCAACCGGAATCCTGGCGGATCTCTGACCAAATTCAGGCTGGAATCTGCCCCAATATTGGCAGAAACCAGCCAGACGGATTTTTTTACTGGATCGGTTGGATAGTGGAATAAAAAGTTTAGGCGGTTTCCGGATCCGGCCTAGCTGCCAGATCCGGACCAAATCCGGACCTCCCGGATCCAGACCAGTGCCCAGATCCGAACCAGTGCCCGGATATGGACCAGTACCCGGAACCGGACCAGTACCCGGATCCGGACTAGTACCAGGATCTAGCCCATCCCCTTTTCCCCTTACCAAGTCCGGATCTGAACCAGACCCAGACCTGGTGCTTAGATCCAGACAAGTGTCTTCAAATACGGAATGTGTCGCGTAGAAAAAATCGAAACTCGTCTCTATCATCATTATGTTCGCTTTGCTCGATGCGCAATACAATGACAAGCGAAGTGCTACACACTTCCAGACAATTCGACGCGTTAATATTTATTGAATAAGAATTGATGAAACATGAGTGCGATGCAGAAGAGATTTGATTGTGTTGGTATTGCCATTTGGGGAATTTTTTGTTGGGACCGTTTTAGCATGAAACGTCTTGCTATTAGAGCATTTTTTTCTTATTACCGTAAAGGTATTATGGCCGAGTTTTGGGTGTACAATACGCACCAGTCAGTGGTCGGTCGGCCCGCAAGACGATAGGGCACACCGGCGAAGGTCAACGTTTGCCCGAAAGCGAACGTGAAGCTAATCTGTTTTTGAAGCTGACTATTTCACTCGCTTCCGATTAATTCCGACCGTTAATTAGCTACTGCCCATTTCCGACAGCGGAGCTGGCGCACGGTAGCACACGGCGGAAATTGGTGGAAAATTCGCTCTGCTTTGTTAGTGTTCTGTTTCGCCTATTTGTCGAGTGCTGCTGTCTGGGGCAGGTGAAAAGACCCGAACCGTCTACGGATCGACCGCCGGTTTGTGATGGATGGTTTAATTAAAAGGCGGAGTCTAGACCCATTTTTAATTTCTTGATTGCACTGCGTTTCATAGGTCTGTCGAATTTGGTACAGCGACCGGCAAAAGATAGGCGTTGAAAAGGTTACCGTGAATCGTGATTTGGGAAGTATGGCGATTTTGACTGGAGTTTAATTGAAAGTAAGCAAATATTCGAGAAATCAAAAGAAGACAAATTGTTTTGTATTATAATTTTGAACAGTAGTTTACATCATATTGAAGAATGTTGTTCATTCCTTCCTCAGCGTTTCGCGTACGTCATGGACAACCGCTTTCAAATGCTGATCCATGATAATCCGGTATCACGTTTCAACCAAACCATCCCACATAGTTGTTAGTGACAAATTGTCCGCGAATACGCGCGATGTTATCGGTATACTTGTTTATGTACGTATCGAAGCAACACACGAACTATTTGCCACCTGCACCACCCAATCGCTATCGGCGTCGGCACTACACATCGATGATGATACCACCACCACCAGACAGATGGACAGCACTGGCACTGATGCCGCTGCAGCCGGCGTAAATTGTTTTTGTTGACGTTTGCCTTAACCCAACCGTGAACGGGGTAAATGCATCACCTACAATTTCCAGCTACATATTCAATAAACTACTGCTTTCAGACAGTGGGTGCCTTCTATCCATCAAACGTGTTGGGGTCACGAGATGGCAGGCCTTGGGCCACCTACTGTTTGTTCTAACTCAATTACGTTCCAGTTATAACAATCACCTATTATAATGATGACTCTGGATTGACAGACCGCTTCAACTTACTTGGATCCTCGGGAGCTAGTAACGACAGACGAAGTGTGACTGGCTACCGGAGTCCAGCAGTCTTCTTTTTTGCCTAGCAATTCCATAAATAACTTGCACAACGAGCCGAGAGATATCTCCTCACACCGTCTAGCGTCTATTCGGAGCGCGCATTCTTCACGCCTTTCCACTTGATATGACGAGAAACGCCCGCCAGACAAGACAGCTCTACCCGCTACTTGCGGATTCGATGACGGTGCCGGCGGTGGTCGAGGACTGGCGATTACCGCGGCCACGGTAACACTCAGTAGCAGTTCAATTCCAATACATGCCAAGTGTGCCTGCGTCTCAACTACTTGTTTCTCCCATCGAACAAAATTGCGATCCCGAGTATGAGCGGGTCTCGGGGGGTAGGTACTAAGGAAGAAAGCTTATTCGTATGCAAGTGGCGTGAAATATTTATTTGCCATGGATTACTGGCGAATGCAGTAGACTTGGCAGCGCCCGGGAGCAGCGGTGACAGGCGGAGATATCCGCGTATCCCAACAACCGGTCCTATAAGGAATGTATTTGCCCGACGGAACAGAAGTGAGATGCTCGTAATAGTTTCCGGTTGTCTCACAACCTTTCCACTTGGTGGTGGTGGTGGCGGCCGTGAGCAGATTACAACATTATTTGCAATAACTTCACCGGAAAAATGTCTGCAGTACAAACACACTCACACATACACCCGGGGCCCGTGCTGCTCACGATTGCTTTCCGCTTCTTTTATCAAGTGCCTGCGAGGGTAAATACATTTTGGAGGTGTGTTTCAATGTCAAGAAGAAAGGTGGAAGAAATTTGAAAGATTGTACCCTTTCGTATGCACTCGTGCAGGAACAGACAGTTTCGAGACAGTTATAACATTTCTATAGCGGAAGTTAGGGTTGGTATTGTTCCAAACGTAGATTGTTTTTTTATGTGAGCATAACTGATAGTTCTATACGGTAATAATTGCAATTAAAATGTAAGCTTGTCGAAATAATTTTATTAAAATTACAAAAAATGTTCCACAGGTATATTACTTGTTGCATTTCGTTAGGAAATGCAGCTAGGCCCACTTATAGTCGTATGGTACATCAATGGCATATTTGAAAAATACAATTTCAATGATTTCTGATCAATAAAAACGGTACGAAGGCACATTTTTTTCGATGTCTTTAAAATCTGTAGTACGATAGGTCACTATATTCGAGGTTAAATAAAACAATGTACACACCTAGAAAATCAACGGACCAACTTTTATTTGAAGAGTATGAATACTGCAGATTATTAAAAAATTAACACAAATAATAAATGCAGTCCATTGACGTCATTCTAATAAAAAAATGAGGAAGTGGTAAATGATGTGAAAAATCATGAAATCGCGGAAGGAAATGTTGAAAAAGCATATTTTTTCAGTAACTGTGTCTGGTTTTGTGCTTGAAAATTACTTCTTCGGTGTCCTCGTCATCGCCAGAGTGTGGAATTGAAGTTGTGCATTCCGACTCACGTGGTTGCTTAGCTTTGCGAGGATCACGTTTGCGCTTCGGAGCATTTTTTTTGGATTCTTTTCCCTTCTCTTTTCGAACTATTTTTTCGATTATCTACTTCAACAGCACCTAAATTATTATATCGTTAACGCACGCGAAATATCCGACGCGCTTTCAATGATGACGAGCACTTTCTTTTCTCACGAGCACGTAATGTTTCGAACGGAACCTTAAATTGATTAGAGGCTGATCGAATACTGGCGCCATCTTGTACATATGCAATTGCGTTCTTTATGTCTTCTTCACATCGATTTGACGTTTTTCGCACGAAATTCCGCTCAATTTTTCTGTCAAAAAATCGACGCCGTAACTAATACGGCTGATCCATGGTAACAGCCGAAATGACAGTCGTCAATGATGTTTTCTACCGTGTGTCTAATTCACATGAGCGATCATTGCAATACCTATACCTATTGTACCCCTATACCTATTTGACCCCACCCTATTCCACCCTTAATTCTTTGATTAAAAATACAGAAAGGTAAACTTCATTACAGCTGATTCGTTGCGTTGCATTGCGTTGCGTTGCGTTGTGACGATGATTTTGGCGGATTGCACACTGAATTCACCATGTTTGACTGCTCATTATCTAATCATAGTTACATAGGAAATGGTAAGTAGGAATTCATACCAATCCGACCCACATTAAAACCTCAACAGCATGATAGCCATCATTGCCGGCCGCCACCATCTTCATCGTTCACGGGGAAGGATAGAGGATAAGGTAGACAGAAAATTTTGATGCTCCACCTACTTAACGGAAGGACGACGATTCATCAGACTCTTCCATAGGTGCCGCTGAGTTGGTAGTTTGGAAGGGTATCAGGTCTAGGATTCGCTCCAAGCAAGCGATGCGACCTATAAAGCATATTTTATTATGTAGTAAAGAAAAGATCTTGTTTAGTTTTTGGTTCTTTTTAAACTCTGGGCAGCCGGCTACCGAGAGTATCCTATGTGCCCTAAACAAAAGCAATTTGAACTCCACACAGCCGACCGTGGGAGTATAGCCTAAGTAAACTAATCTTATCTGCGTAATGGGCCGGATCACTATTTATTGAAGCAGTATTTAGACGGAATTTGTTACTTCTTCTCTACGATATATTTAAACTACCGAGTGATAACACATTATACAGGCAAAGATAGCGCGGGATGTTATATATCATGGAAAGTATTTCTTATTTTCCATATCGGATTGTTTTTGGAGCGATAATAACGAACACTGAAGGGAAATATAAAAGACTGTTAACCTGATGCAAGGGCTTGTTAGCAATAACGGAGCTTGAAAATAGGTTCATAAAAACAGGTGCGGCGAATTTTCAATACGTATTGATCCGTGATCATCGATACTAGTCAGATTAAAGTCTTATTGGGGCTAATTTCCGATCAACTATTCATTTTTACGGCAATGTTTTCTCGACTAGAACTGTTCGCACTCTCTCATTCTGCTACTATGGGCAGAAGGCTGGTAGCACCCAGTCGTCGCCGGTCTAAGGACCAAATGTCATCAACAGACTTGGACTCGCGTGGAGGCATGAGATAGGAAACTTATGAGAATTTTGTTATCCCACCATTTGACGACCGTAAACTTCATTACAGCTGGATTAAACCACTTTGCGCGTTAAAGGCACAAAACCTAACTTAAATTAAGTTTTATTTTTTGTGTTTCGAATTCATCTCGTCAGTAACTAGCACCATCTGGGTGTCTAGTTAGACGATGTATCTAAACTAGTACCCAAATTAGCACTAGTTAGACACAAAAAAGTTCACACGACACATGTGAACGTTCAAAGCAACTGACTTGTCCCGAGTGATGTCCCGGGAAGCAAGCACAGAGGCTCAAGTTTGCTGACGAAAAAGCGAAAACAAACTCTTGTCTTTTGGCTCGGGATCCAAATGCCTTGCATTATGCAATATTAATTCCCATAAGGGACAATTTGATTAAACCACTTTGTGCGTTAAGGACACAAAATAATTAAGTTAGATACATCGTCTAACTAGACACCCAGATGGTGCTAGTTACTGACGAGATGAATTCGAAACCCAAAAAATAAAACTTAATTTTTCATTACAGCTGATTCTTGGAGAAACTTCTTCCTGGGTGTTTCCAATGATGGTCGTACGGAGAGATTGCGTCCGACGAAGCCAATCATTGCTTCATACCTGACCATCCATGGCAAATTACAATTACAATTTGTTACATATATTTACTAGCTTTTTATGCTAAATACTAGAAATAGAAGCAAGAATGGCAGACAAGATGAGCCATGGGCGCCAGCCTCAGTGGGGCGCTGAAATCATGACCTGCTTTTTAATTTTTGTGAGGATAAATCATGAAGTTATTCATGAGTACGCAGCGCACCTGGGTTCGAATCCTGACCCCGTACATAGGGTTAGAAATTTTTCATAAGAGATAATCTATAATGTGTCATCCCAAGCGAACTGAACACTGAAAAAGAAGAGAATGTAAACACAAAGGGTTGCAAAACTAATGCAATTTTTGCTCAAAGAGTAACTGAGTCAGGTTCTAATTCCAACTTAACTGACTCCCCCATGTGAGAGTGATGCTCTTCCAAAAGAGCATAATGATTTGTCGTAGTAAGTGGCGTAACTCTTTTTTATTTTTTTTTGCAGGAGTGCTTAGGAACACTTTAGATTCCTAGAAGCCTTGATCATATGGACTCTCTCATAATAGGCATAACCATTTCTCAGCATTCTCAATACATGAGTCATCCTCACGATTCTCGGTACAATAGTCGAACAGGCAGATGATTCTTGTCCAAGAAGACGTAATTAAACACCAAAGTTCGCCCGATACGAGTTTGAAGGGAGACACAATTTTGTCCCATTCAGTGCGATTTCCATTCAAAAATCTTTGCTCAATGAAGCAAAGGTACCTTAAAACAGCCAACCCCGTACTTCAGTAGATCCACGCACAATTTCGAATCGGTGACCCCACCGTCGATCTCAACTTTGTAAGCGGACATTTAGACGCGATAGTCCTTCATACAAGCTTTGTCGCCACTAACGTCATTTGCTTGCTTGCTTTAGACAGAATATCACAATTCTGAACTTATCTGGACGATCTTTCGGGATATCTGTCACTGTTGAATATATCTACGTTAGTTCTTTCAAAATCTTTACAATACTTAGCTGATTATCTTTGGTCCAAAAGAAGCTTAAATATGGTCCAACCGAGTTCAATCAATATTTTTAAACGCATATTTAAGCTTATTTATGCCCACGCCTAAAGCCCGACGCAAAGTGAAAACTTAAAGAATACGAAGGCTCTGACAGAAATCACAGAAGGTATGATGAAATGAAAAACAAGCCAAAGGACAAACCTGCAAACAATTGGTAAAAGTGGGGGCCCGTAAGGAATGACATTCCCAACGGTTTTAAACTGAAACTATTTTTTCGAGTCAACAAAAAATTTTAAGTGATAAATGAGGAAACATCCGACTGCATTGAAACATTATTGTGACCCATTCATTTCACGAAAGAACTTGGTGTTATCGAACTGAAACACCTGCTTCTCGAGTTTGTGTCAGTGGAATGTTATACAAGTATGGTTAACAACAATTCATAATACAGTGCATGTACTACTGAAAAGAATGTGTTATTAAGTGTATAAAAGTAACCAATTCAATGAAATTAATTAATATAATGAACTATAAGCAAACAAATAAATATTGCAGCAACATTTGTTTTTGTACTGGTATGACTGACGCAAAATGCTATTAAGTTTTCAATCCTTCATGCGAATTTTCAGTTATCCTACATGATTCAATAGCCATCATTCGACTCAGACAAAACGATGCGTATTTCCCACCCACATTAACTATCTTATATACTAGTTCCTTAGTTGGCTAAATACACACTAAACAAACGAAGATACTAATAGTCGCAAAAACAATTAAAGCTAATAAATGTAACTATTGCCTTTCATTTGAGCATTAACAGTAACAAGGATCAGCTCAAGATCTGAAGTTATTGCAATTAGTCTGACAGGATTCCGCTGGAGCAGTGCTGCCAGGGACAGTTTACGCTGACGACGGAAAATGTATTTTTAATATATCTTCGTTATGGTGCAATATTTTTGAAAACTCATAAAACTAATTAATTTAGACTGTCTTTGGCTACGTTTTTCATGCAATTAGACTATTATAAATGTTTTTCCCTGGGTTTTCTGTTGAGCCTAATGGGCGCGTACTCTTGCTTGGTCGATAAGAGTGGAAGATCCGAGCGAGTGCTGGTTCATTGATCTCTGAATCTCATGACTAATAATCATTCGATAGAGTGTTTTGGCGGACGGCTGATATGGATGTTTCTATTTTCAAATGGGGGAACATACTGGTTCGGTTGTTCGGGGACTCATTTGATCTTGAGCATAGTGATCGAGTCATTCGATTCGGATCAATGGACTGTCATCTATAAGAAATGATCAGACTGAAGGTGGGTGTTTTTATCTCTTAAATCGCTCTGTCGCTCTGGCTCGTGAAGATGGCGAGTAACACTCGTTTATAACGAATCGGATTCGCTGTTTTCAGAAACAGAGATGACAATCTCTTATGGATGGAACCTTCTCTTAAACATACTGTTCAGCCACTAGTTAATGCTCAACTAGATCAACTTAATAAACTAAAACATGTAGTTTTTGAAGAAGTCCAATCCACGTGAACCACATCACCAAACACCTAAAAGTAGTTTAGATGCATGTAATATCTATTTCTGTGTTATCTATTATCTTATCTATTCTATTATCTATTAATATCTATTTCTTTATCCCTCTCGCAGGAGGATTGACGGTATTGTAAACATCATCAAGCCACAATAGACTCAATAGAATTATCTAAATATAAGGACCCTTCGCTCTTTTTGGTTTCTATTTGCACCAAGTGCTACTACTAGAGGTTAATTAGTTCTTATGTTAATAATCCACCAATCATTATGACGCAAGATTTTATTTATATAAGAAGCCTGCTTCAAGATGTTGATTACAATACGCCTCGATAGTGGTGTATCGAGGAGGCCGGGAGGGCTGATAGCAGCCTTTTTTCTGTTCTTTACCTTTCTTCTATTCACCCGCTCATAAACAACAATCAACTAGTAACAAATAGATAATTGAGAAAGGATGTGCTATGTGTGGTGGTTGGCTATTCAAGTATTAGTAGTGTTTGAAGTACTAATGTATGTCTTTCATGTTATGATCATAACTTTAGCTGTATCTTGTACCTGTCTAATCTATTGCGTCTCTCATATATTGTCTTTTATCTCTTCTTTTCGAATCCTATACTGCCATTCTACTCCCGCCTTCAGCTGGGTCAGCAAAGATGGTGATAGTGAACGTCTTAACACTCACACATTCTCAAACGCGTTCTCAAGCAATGCCCTCGCGCGCGCGATTGCGAATCGGTCACGTCCGGAGGTCTACCCTTGATCCCAGTAGCCTGGGTCCATGCCTTCAGCTGGACCAATTGGGCAAATACGCTCATACCTATTGGGCGGCACGTCTCATGGCGACATGACCGGGAACCTTATCGATATAAGGGATCCCACTCTCTGCCATAATTCTGGCCGCACACCGAAAATTTAATACCAGACTCACGGTTCGCGCGACCATTCAAGAACACACAACACACGCAAATATGTTACAAAATCACGTCAGCGTACAAACGTTAGAACCCCTCGCGATTTTCCAAACAACCTACGCCCACCAACTCGCAAGCATGATTATGCCCCAGTGATAAGGTTTCAGCGCTCATAAACTTACCAACGCGATCTCAAGCGTTAATCTACAAACTCCCGCGTTCGCGCCATCATGAATCGGGATCGTCCGGAAGTCTCTATCCTCGGTACCAACAGTCTAGGTCCATGTGAATTTAAAAAGAAATAAAAAAAATTGAAAAATTAAAAAAAATCGCTCCCATATCCACTAGACAAAACGTTCCATGGCGACATGACCGGGAACTCTAGTGATATGGGATAACTCACTCCCTGTCAGAATGTGATCCGTACACCGAACTAAATATCAGAATGATGGTCCGCGAATATATCAATGGCCGCAGGGTTTCAAAATCGAATTTATACACGCGAAGTCACATACACGTGAGCACACGCGACAAACACGTCAACATACGAACGCTTAAGCCCTTCGCGATAATCTACGCACACCTATGCCCGCGATCGCGCAAAATTTATAACACTCCGGTAATTATGTGAACGTTTTAGTACTTACGAAGTTAGGAACGCGAACCCGCAAACGCGCGCGATCATGAATCGGTCACGTCCGGAAATCTTCAGCCTTCATTCTAGTAATTTAGGTCCATACATTCAGTTGGACCAATCAAAAAAATAAAGCTCATATCCACTAGACCACATGCTCTACGGTGACATCGCCGGGAACTCGTGATATGGAAGATCTCACTTTCATTTAGCATCTGAGCCGTACACCAAATATAAAGTATTAGATTCACGGTCCGCGCACGATTATCCAAAGAACACACGCGAATATGCGAAATGCACATGGTTATAAAATAGATTTTATACACGCGAAGTTACATACACGTTAGCACACGCGATCGAACACGTAAACGTACAAATGCTCGAACCCTTCGCGATGATACATGCGATCGCGCGTCCCTACGTCCGCACATACCTGAACCGTACAATGAATATCACACTCAGAATCACGGCCCGCTACAATTGGCCTAATGCAGTGTTTTAGTGGGCGACATTGCCTGTTTCGTCTGCAAATTGTAGTATGTGATTCTGACGGGGAGCCCTTCCGAGAACCTAGCTCTACAGCTCCAGTAGGACAACTCTCGAAAAAAAAAGATTCGACGATTCAAAGATCTTAAAATTCACATATTCAAGGATCCAAAGAACTAAAAAGCTGAAAAAATCAATTGTTCGAAAAAAATCCAAAATTATGAAACTCTAAAGATACGAGATTCCAAACTTCAAATCTCCTAAGATCCTATGGTCAAATAATCCGAATATCCTAATCCGAAGGTGTCGACCCAAGTAATACAAGAAATCCATATTGGAGGCATAATGGACGATGGGCATAATTCACAAAAATATAATAGTAATAGCAACGCTTTCTTTATTGAAGATATGTCAACCTTACGTTTGTTTTTCCGGGTTAGAAAAAAAAACTACGTTTTGCTACACCATGTCTTCGTATAACTTTAACGAGAGACAGCAAAATGACAAATACCATGCGTAATGGATAAATATTACAAGTATAGAATGCCAATGCTTTCTTCATTTAAATGAACAGTTTTGGTTCCAACACATTTCAACCCTGAATAATCAACAATCATTAAGTTTTGGACCCTATGGAAACTTGCAGTGTTAGTGCAGAGAATTGAATAATGCGGGAGATAATATAGAAGCAATAATATTCTAATATTCGTTGAATGATCATCATCGCATCATTATTTCTTTCATGAGCTGTTTTTCAAGGCATATATTTTCTTCTTGGACAATTGCACCGTGCACGTATGTAAGAACTAATCTAAGATAAAGTTCGTTAATCATATTTTAATAGAATACAAATGAGACTGATATTAAACAAGAATTCAACACTATTTTAGTCATATGCCATTTATCAGTTGTACGTCAAGAAATTAATACAAATTGAGTAATAAATAAAAAGCATACCAAGTATTCGGTTTACTTTTTTAGTTGAGCGAAAATTTCTGTATATACAGCAGAATACAATATTGATCGAGTTTGATCAGCTTTCACAGAACTTCTGCAGCATCAAAAGAAGTACAAACATTTACACTTTTGCCACCCGAAGCAATCACCGCCAAAAAATAAGTTCCGTTAAGTGATACATGATAATTTATGTCTAACGTCCATTATGCCACTTCCACTCTCTCTCTCTCTCTCATGAACACGTCAAACAACCTTAACTGACCCCCTTCGATATCAGTTTAGCTTTGCCAAACCGCAACGCGGGTAGCGTCGTGAAAACTGTGGAATAAGAGTAAATAGCCGCATAAAACAACACCTGATTTTGCTCCAAGACTAACTTGCATCCTCCATCCAGTCTAGCAAAAGCTGAACTTAGTGTTGTACGTTCGCATATTTTAAAACCTAAAGATCATTGCACCACGTTACCAAAATTGTAAAGACTTTGAATAAGTGGTAATGCGACTCAAATCGTGGCGCAATTTCAAAGTGTTCGATTAAATTCATTTGTTGTGCCGAGAAACACAAAAATTTTGATTTTTTTTTTAAAAAGGTCGAATATAGACAAACTTAGGAGAAAGAGAACAAAGCACGTTCTTGATTTACATTGATTGAAGCGCCAATATCTAAAACAAATGATCACCATTATAGACGAATATACATTAATGAATGAGAATAGTTCAAATTTCGAAAAATTGTCAAAGATGTATTTTTCATTTGTTTTTGTGAACCTACAAAAAATTACAAAAAAATCTCGACCTGCGAAAAAAGTTGTGAACTCTTGGGAGATTTTGACATTTATTTTAAAAAAATAGGAAAAGAAAATTTTTTGTAGTTTGATGATTTCCAAATTCTAATGGTTCAACAATTAATTAACCTAAATGTCATTTTTTCTTGTTTTGAATTTATCATGATTGGACAAAAGAGAGGGGAGGTGAGAGATGCTTGTCTACTCTTGTTGCCATCGCATTATAAAATAGCGTACTTAATATGTATAGCTGTGAATGTGACCTCATTACCTGATAGTTCTCTTTATCATAGGATTGTGTTCAGTCTCGAATATAACATCACATCACATCGGTAACCAAGCAATAGATATTCGGCCCAATTCTTCCCGTATGGTGCCGACGAGAAGCTTGGAACTAATACCTGGGGAGTTTTATATGCACGGAAAATACACATTGTTCGGTCTGAGTGGAATGATCTTTAATGTTAGGAACAGACACAAGTATATTTTATTGAGATTAGTCACATTGCTGTTGAGTCCGTGGGCTTCGACTAGTTTGGCCCATTCTCGTTGGTACGGATGTGTTCGTGACTGGTTAGTGGATATGTGATCCTACAGGTGAATTGATCAATTTGTTTGGGTACATGCAAGTACTGCAATCTTTTGAAAGATAATAGTAGTCAATATACATTTTGAACGTGATTTCACGGTTTTGGGCCTACCTACGTCTCCAAAGAATGTACCTCATTAGACATAAATACTTTAGGCATATGGACGTTTGGCATACGTACGTTAGGCATAATGGACTTTAGGCATAAATACGATAGACATAATATACGTTGGGCATAATGGACGATTGGTCTAATGGACACTAGACATAAATTATCATGTTAAAGTATCACTTCAAGGAACTTATTTTTTGGCGATGAACCCTAATCAACATTTTATTCTTCTGTATATACTTAAAGAAATATTTGCTCGAATAAAAGAATCAAACCGAATGCTAAATTGTATATGATAAAAAATAGGCTCAACACTCTTGTTTAGAAACAATCTCATTTGTTATGGAATGAATAACGCACATTAACTGAGATTAGTTCTTACGTACATGCGATGTGCAATTGCTGAAGAAGAAAATATATACAGTGAAGACCCGTTTTTATCAGCCCCTTGGCGAATTTTAAACTGATAAAATCGGGACATATATTTTTCTGTCTTTTCAATATACCGAAGCTCTTAAAATATTCTTCTTTGGTTCTTAGATATAGCCTCACAACCTTTTCTGATTATTTACTTTAAGTTCCCAAAAAAAATTTAAAAAAAATGATATTTTTGTTCTTGCATTTTTCGGATCTTTAAGATAATAAATATATGCCCAAGAAAAGAAATTACTCGAATTCAACTTGGTTCGTCTGCTAGAGCCCATCAAACTACCAACTATCAATTTTCATACGAAGCTGATAAAATCGGGGGCTGATAAAATCGAGTGCTGATTAAATCGGGTCTCCACTGTATCTCGAAGAACAGCTCATGAAAGAAAAAATGATCAATGATTATGTATTCTAGACGCCATCAACGATAGAACTACAGAAAATGTCCGATACGAGTGAGAGTTTTTTCGTGTACTGTAACGAGTTACCGGAACAAAAAAGGTATCGTCACAAATATCCGTAGCCTAAAGTGGATGCTTTCCATAATACTGCAAATTTCCATAGCTCCAAAACTTAATGTTTGTTCATTATTTTGCTTTATTTTTTATTATTCGGCTACAGTTATATGGGTAATAAATCTAATAGGCTTCGAATGAATGAAAAAAAATATCCAGCTCATCCCCGCCAAAAATAGAAAAAAAAACTCCATTCTTGTATGGGATAAATATCTCGCATGGTATTTTTCCTTTTGCGGTCACTCGTTGAAGCTATACGAAGGTATGGTATAGCAGCGCGTAGTTTTTTTCTAATCCGAAAACATGAGGGTAAGGTAAAAATATCAACAATAAATATAGCCAATGATTACTTTAGAATGTTTGTGAATTATGCCTATCGTCCATTATGCCTAACGTATTTATGACGATCGTCGCGCACCCGTCCCGAAAGGACTTCAAATGTAATATGCAATAAAAACACATGATGATTCGTATAAATATTTGTATGGCTACAGTGAGAACCCGATTTTGTATAACCACTATTTTATCGATTCTATAATTTGTTTTGATTCGGTCTGTTGGATGTTCATGCAATATTGAAAGCTCCCAATTTATTAAAATTGGTGTGACCATAAATTACCACTTGTAGTCCGTTAGGGTTGATGGCGGTTTAATTTTTGACATCCATGAATTACGACAGTTTCAAGAGAAGGGTGATGAAAGAATAATTAGTGCAAGTTGGTGGTGACAATAAACTAATCATCCGATAAAAATTATAACGCAGTAGCACTTTTGATGGGCTCTAGCTGACGAACCAAATAAATTTCGCGTAAATCCTTTCTTTAGCATATCCTTCTCATCTAAAATAGTAACAAATGGGTATGAATTCATGTCTAAGATGTGAGGGTTGGTAGTTTAATTAACAAGAATAAAATGGTCGGTGTTAAGTCAGACCGGACTAAGTGACAAAATATTGATTTCGAGAAAAACGAGTTTAAAGTTTGAATCGCAGCATCCTTTACATTATTATTGGAAATTAATTGTTTCCACAACTCTTGTTTATTGTCACATATTTCAAATCTGGCAAAAGTCGAATGTAGTTGAAGAAAAGCTTCATCCAGCGCTATCATTATCTCATTTTTTTATGTTTTGCGACTTAGTCCGGTCTGACTTAACACCGACCAAATATGTTCCAATTTCGTCATTGTCCCGACGCTGTTGTTTATCAGTGTTTGTATGGAGTTAATACAATCGATTTTTTGCCGTACAGTGTTTTTCGATCAATAAAATGATGTTCAAGATATTTTTGTATAATAGATTTACGTTTTTTGAACGTTTGTAGAAATTCAATCTTGCAACAAGTATCATTTAAATGAGAATTTTTCTTGGGATTGAAACTTTTGTCCTTTACTGTAGCCATTTTTTTTATATCTGTTACACCAAACTCGCTTATCCTGTGCCAAAAGTGATATCAGGTGCTATATTTGTATAACTTCATTGCTTAATTTACTGATTTTCAAACACGTTCTCCTAAGCACAGAGTACCGTCCCACCCCAATTTTCAATTCAACAGTAACGCCGAAAACCTCCCCAAGCCACCCATAAATTTCTGCCTTCGCCATCCACTTCCGCCCGTAACTTTTACCCGAAGTACCTATTAACACAAACCGCAAGCGAACGAAAATCGAATATGTTATGTGGCCCATTAATCACAATCAGTCCGGAAGAAAATTCCACCCTTTCCTCCATACACCCGCTGAGCGATCAACTCATTAGAATTCGCATCGCAAAGCTATCGGAAACCAACTAAAACAGAAGTTTATTATCTCTTCTCGCCGCCGATGCCAGCCACCAAACCCACACCGAGCAAAAAAAAAAACAAATAGCTCCAGCCCAAGCAGTTTCGCGCGCCCAAAGTCGACTTTTATTGGGGTCATTACATTTTTACGATTCTTTCTTTCTTTCCTTCGGCTCCTTCTCGTTTGGTAGTAGTAGATTAACACCACTGAGGAAGTGTCTTTCGCTTGCTTCGATCACTTTTGCCTCGCCACTCTGAAGTATTTATGTTTTTGCCTGTTGTTAGAGTTGGAGTTGATTTTGGAACGAATTTGCCTCATACCCGCCATACAGTGTTGTCTGACGCTTTGTTTGTGTTTACCTACTTCAAGCAGAGCGATAGTTATCATCAGCTGGTCCAGCATGACTTTACTTGAATCGATTTGGTCGTTTTATATCGTTTCAGCTTTTCGTAGCTTTTTCAGCTGTAGAAAGCTACGTGTGGTAAGCTTTGCTATAGATGGCGCAGTTGTAAGCGTTGTCTTTGCTAAAGGTTTGAATCACCGCTTTTTAGCTGTACACGTTTTTCAATGTCTATTCTGATTTTGGGTAAAACTTTGTTCTATCCCAATTATGATTGCACGTTTTACCCAAAAGTTTAATTTTTGATCGTTTTCAAAACTGCAAATATTTGTTTTTTGAAATTGAGTTACAAGCTGCATGTGTAAATTCCATGGCCTCTTCTGTATTCAATTTACTCAACTATGATTGAAACATTAGAGTAACTGTTTTTCGCACTTGTGAAACGTTATCCAACTAGCGGAGACACACTTAACTGACATATAGAGGCGCTGCTAGTTATGATTTTTCAGTTTGAAGTTTAAATAATCACAGCCAAATTCCTTTCCACTTTTGATTATATTCCGACAATATAATTTCCAATACGCTACGAACCCCCCGCTTTCCATCTTACTAGAAGCATAATTGAATTCTTATCACGAATTCATTTGTCAATCATGCTCTAATCCCGGACGGAACGTAATTAAATTCCATCATGCTTTCAACCACCTTTCTCCCATTACACTCCCATACACACAACCATCCGGCTTTGCTACAATGTACTAATCCTTATTAACACTAGCAATGCCAATTCGAGCTGAATTGGCATTTCTGGTCTGCTGCTACGATTGTTCAGTTAGCGAGAGGGGGGAAAGAAGAAAGGGGAAATATAATAGACAGCCTTTTCCGGGAGGAAAATCTCTCCCCTTCTGGAAATGGAATAGAGAGCGGTACGTCAAGTGGGTCGAATTTTCGGACGATGAGTCATCCTCTGGCTTTGGTGGTAGACATGCCGGGTTTTTTTTCGTTACCTATACACGGTGGGCCGGTGATGTGTTTCAGGGGGAGATGCAGTGGCGGCGCTAAGGGGGGGCAAAGGGGCAACCGCCCCGAGCGGCAAAATCAGGGGGCGGCATTTCCTACTAAACAAATTTCTATTTCATTTTTTTTTTAATAATTCTTCAAGTTTCAATAACCACGATCAAAATCAAGTGTGGGTGAAACGCTTGAATTTATATTATTTTGGCGATTGACTATTAAAAAGTAGGGGATCAAGACGACGGATGCGATTAAACAAAATTTTATACATATTACTCAGTCTCAAAAGATTTAACTGAGATCAGTTTCCGGACGCACTTGAAGTAGTGGGAGTATGCAGACTAATTTGCTGGGATTAAACCAGGAAGCTCTATGATATACAGAGTGTTTGGTTCATGGTTTAGAATCTTTAGAGTAATGATAGAGAATTATATTTGGGAAAAAAATCGATCTACACAAACTATCAAAACTTAACTACAAAGCTGTTGAATTTTTTTGTAAACAACTTGTTTTTTTTAAATGTCTCTAACTCAAAAAGTATACTTTGTATTTTTAATCTTTTAATTCCATTGGAAATATGTTTCCATTCCTGTTAAATATCAGGTGCATTGGTCTAGCATAGTCGATAATACAACCGGTCTAATGAGTGCTCTATAAAAGTTAGTTTTGTGCGGTAGGGTACGTTATTCGACCGAAGGGTTTTTTTTTATTTATGGCAAAAAAACTAATTTTCGCGTCTAAAATATTAGTTTCGCAGTCATTTTTCAACCGGATTTAAATTTTTTCAGTATTCTGTAACGAGGAAGAAATGACCTTATCAACGGTATGCTATGTTATATTCTTTTGTTAAAAGTGTTATGCGGTATTTTCAATCACAATTGGTTGAAAAATGACATCGTTTCCAAATTAGAAACTTGCTCGCATGATCTTTCAAGGGGACGGTTTTATAAAAAAATCGATTTTTTTGCTCGATTGCGTATACATTTGGAAGCATGTGAAGTTAACGTTTGAAGATTGTAGCCGAATTTGGAGGTCGTTAGATGCAGAATTAAATCTCTCTAAATTTTCAATAAAATTGTTGAGTAATTTTCCTAATTTTCATGAAAAAATCGCAAAATATTGGTTGTTTACGAGTTGTTGTCCCAAACCCGCAGAGTATTTTAAACAAAAAAACATAACATAGTATACCGTTGGAAAGGTCTTTTCTTCTTCTTTGTAGAACACAGAAATTGAAAATCAATTAAAAGATGACCGCGTAGAAAATCTTTTAGCGGCGAAGGTCCCGAAAAATATGAAAATGTTTGGCTATAAATCAAGATTTTGAGGGTATACAGCATTTCTCATACATTATTTTATGTTGCATTTGATGAAATCTACAACCTAGATCACTTGAAAAGTACAAAATCTCTATGGCACCGTGTTATTTGTAATACTCCAAAGGCATGAAGAAAGTGAACGTTGTGATACTTTAATATGAAAAGTTAATATTTAAAAAAATAAACATTAGCCCATTCATGTTCCACTTTTTCCCTGGTTCATATAGGGCTCCAAAACAATTTTTCATCAAAGCTGTGGCGATCATAGAGCATAGAAAACCTGTTTTAATTACGATAGATTCTTCTTTCGCAGTGCTACAAGCTGCTCAAAATTTACCATCCGGTGCTCAATACAATTCCAATGATTGCAATAATCAAATAGTATGGAAAAGGTAGTCAAAGACGGTCTAAATTGAGTCTATCAGTTTTCAATAATAATTCGAGCTATCATAAAGACATCAAAAGTTTATGTTATCCCCACTGTCCTTGGCAGCACTGCTCCACCGGGATCTAGCAAGACAAATTGCAATTACTTCGGTTCTATGAATATTACTTATATATGCTAGTGCTCAAATGAAATTTAATAGTCTCAATAATTAGTTTTGTAAGCTAGTCTTTCCTTAGCCAAAACTTGATAAAGGTTATTGTTTATAAATAAAATGGGTTTGAAAGGGTTTAAAGAAAATTATGTTTCTCTGAGTGTTTAGCTAGAGAATTTTAAAAAAAGGTTGTTCGCCAGTATCTCACAAAAATAATATTTTAAAAAGATTTGTCCAATTCTTTGATCAGTTTTTTTTTAAATATGTAATATTTTATAGAAGGTGTATCAGTAGTCATAAACCAAATGAAGAGTGCCCTCTCTTTGCTCAAACAAGAAAATTTTTGGCACCAATTTTTGCCATAATTAAAGGACATGAGCGCGGAACGAACATGTGAACGGAGTCGTAGGAAATTTATGCGCAACACTACCGCCAGGACAAAATATTGACAAGAAAATGTGAAAAAGTTCATTTTTGTGTAGACCCTTTCTAATACTTTTATCATATTCGTTTCATGTGAAAAGGTGGGAAATAATTGAACTCTTTTGAAAATTCGTTGTGAAAGGGGCGGCAAATTTAATTTTTGGCCCCGAGCGACAAAACACCTCGCGCCGCCACTAGGGAGATGAAAAAATTGTTTCTCTTTTCAACGTTAAACAGATTCCGTTTCGCTTAACAATGTAGTTTACATCTGTGAATATTCCAAATATTTTCATTTGATTGATTTAATGAATTTCGTTATTCTTAAATCTAGTCAATCTTGCTAGTATTAGGATTAAATAATTCAAATCAAGTAGAATGCTTCAAAATTGTTTCTAGAACTTCGTTCTGAATCCTTTGAAGCATTTGTTCCCTGGTAACACAATAGTAGTACACTGTGCAGTGATCGGAAATGCCAAAAACGTGAACTTAATTCATTAGAGGCTAAACTATCGAATATATTATCAAAGTGCCTTTAAGGAAATTTTTCGTAAGAATATTCCCCAAAATCTGATAAAAATTAAAATGAGGTATGGCTTACTATGATTGAACTAGAAAAATTAACTTTTTATTCCGATAAGGTAGAAAGTTAGTGTCTTCGACAATGTTTTAGAAATGCTCATAATGAAGAATGTTGTTGAACAATTTGAACCTGCAGGACTTAATGTTATCGATTTATAAAGCTTTTTCTATGGCAACTCCCTTAAATTTAGTTTTTTAATCTAACTTTTTTCACTGTGTCTTTTCGTGCAAACGATTTTCCAGACATAATATTGTTGAAATATGTAAAAATACTCATTCGGGGGTCTTCTACTCTGACGGTTTCAAAAAATCGACGATTTTTTTCTTTGTTTATACGTATCTAAAAATACGCCACAGAAAGGATTTGGTGAAAATCATATTCATTGGCATATTTCTAGGAACCGAAAGGTACCCAGCTCCGGCCGTTTATGAGATACTAAGCGCGGCGCACAACGATGGCGCTTGTCTATGGAAAAATCATTGTTTAAAGAATTCACCGGTCCATTCTCGACGGTTTATGTATATGTGAGTGTCAGTGAATGGATTCTTGTTTTTTTGGGACGAGAAGAAAGAATGCGTCGGACATGTTGAGAAGCGTATGGGAACGAGATTACGAAAACTGAAGAAAGAAAACAAAGCTATCGGTGGGAAAGAAAAGGGAAAGTTGTCGGACAAATCAATCGGCGAGTTAACAAAATTTTCTAGGCTGGCGATTCGGTGAAACTCAAATTCTGTAGAACATATGCGAAATGCAATATGGGCTTCTCTCGAACACTGCTTGTCATCGAACGAAAATTCCCAACACTCAAAGTGTCCACCCGCCGGGGACAGTTGGTGCAAGTGACGTCAGACCTAAGCAAAAGGAACTTTAGAAACTTTCGAACAAGTCAGGATCCCTTCCATCGTAGAATTATTGAAACTCTTCTACGAAAGTCTCTGAATAGTCGAATCTCGGCCTTAGCGTCAAAACATTTGCACAAATTCTGGCAGGCAGGTGGACAATGCTGCAATTTATTTGGCAATCAGCATCTTCAACCAAGGATTTTCACAGATATTACAAGCTATGGAGGTGATGGGAATTACCTGAAAGATATGCTACTCGACTCGACCGTGAATGTATAACTCGTTCTGAACGCAAAGTGGGCAAAACAGGCCCGAATTCAACAGAGGGAGCAAAATGTGGACAACCAAGAATATTTTCTGGGTGAGGAAGGTGAGCTGTACGGCCCCGGTATAGCAGATTAACTAGTAAGGTATTACAATCGAATTATACAGCGTACTTTATCTCTAAACGCACACACAATTATAAAATTAAAAAAATCCCCCTCAGGAAAACACAGCCAACGTGACCATGATTATAAAAAATATGAGATTACAGATTACCCAATTTGCCACAACTTTACTTAAGCGGGACCCTTGCAGTTTCAACATCAATGTCTTCAATGAATTTTCAAGGTCGCGAGAGATTTTTCTTTTCGTCTTCGAAAGTAAAATTGAAAAGTCAAAATATGTATCTTCAAAATAAAAAAAGATTCAAAATCCATTGAGTGGATGCTTTACAATTTATTGCCAAAAAGCGCAAAACAGTCCCGCCAAATACAAGTCTGCATGAACACACAATTCTGTCCAGTCTAGTGCGATTTCCACTCAAAATATTCCCTCACTAAAGCAAAGGATGCTTCAAACAGCTATTCCCGTGCCTCAGTAGATCCACGTATGACAAACTCGAAGCGGTGACCACACCATCGATCTCAATGATGTGAGCGGACACGTAGACTCAGTATTCTTTCATAAAACAATTGTCGCCACTAAAGTAATTTGCTTGCTTTAGACAGACTATCACAATTCGGGGGCGGGCTTAGCCTACATCGCGTGCATTATACGTAATTCACCTGGGCTTGAATCCCCACCCCAGTTTTTCACAGATTTTTCTAAGTCGAAAACAGAGGCGAATGACCATAAGATTAAAATAAATACAAAAGCAATAGGAGGTGGGCGTAGCATAGTTGGTAAATCGATTGCCTTGTACGCAGCGCATCTGGGTTCGAGTCCCGACCCCGCACATAGGGTTAGAAATTTCTCATAAGAGATTTTTCTAACCCGAAGAGGCAAGGTTAAAACCTCTATAATCGAAAAAAACAAAAGCAATAAAAAATCACAATTCTGAGTTTACCTGAGCGAATTTTCGAGATGTAACGATTTATCTTGCGTGCTTGTGATACTTAGAAGACATTCCTAATCATTTTCAATTTCATTCAACTCTGGTCATAAAATTTTCACGTGATCTATTTCACAAAATTTGGAATATTATTCATGAAATCATGTTGGTTCCATGAACTTTTTTTGAAATATAATATGGTTCTGTTCAGCTGCTAGCGACCAGTAATGGGTACGAGCGGTGGATATAAGAAAATATTAGGACCTCAAACATCGTTATTCATTAGTGTTATGTCCGGGCAGAAAACGAAAATTGCACTCAACATCATGTTCACTAAAGAAGACACCGCGAATCAAGCACACTTTCATAATCCAGTTCATATTTTCGCGTTACTCTGAGCAAAAAATCGGAATGTAACCAACAAATAACATGACGATAAGGCGAAGAGAAATTACGATTAACATGGCAACACTGCCGATATCAAGAACATGAGTCACATAACTCCACTGTTTCATTTCATTTTTTGCCGCTTTGATTTAGGGAGATTGTGCAAAATTTAATACGTTGCCTAAAAGGACAGACTGTTGGTTTCATTTCTGAATTTTATAAAATTGTTTGATGCACTGCCATATACTCACCTTTTCTGATTCGCCATTTTCGTACCAACGTTTTAAGTTTCTTCTGGCGGTTGTATATTAGCCTTAAAGGACGAAATCTAATTCTACACTAAGTAACAGAATATATTAATATACCGGCACTTCCACGCCAAGGTTTAACTTCCAAAGCTTTGGTTTAAAAACCGTTTTTCAAAAAAAGGAAACTTTCATGTAATAAATTTATTGAATTGGCCTAAGATGGAGCTGCCCAATAGCACAAAAAGTTTTTATGTTGCAAGCGATCTGTAGATGTGTTAAATTAGGTATTTTTTTATTAAATCTGGAACCGTCTACCGACAAATCTACATTTACGAATACCTCCAAAAGTGACTTCTTGAGGTCTCATGAAGGCCTGACACTAGCTTTATGATACTTTTGTTGTCCTAAACAGTGATAGAATTCTTAACATTCCAGAACTTCACTTTGTCAGAAAATGTAAGGCCATCGGAAGCTGAAACTTCGTAAAATCGCACTCCTGGTCCTTTTTTCAAAATCATCCAGTGCAGTACTCTACGTCACTCGTTCGAATTTGCACCGCTCATATGGTAGTCGGTATTTGCTAGTATTGCTGTTCTCCCATCCTGGATCACCGAGGGATCACCTGTCGTAGTGTTTATTATATTTGTTACGCATAATAAACATGTCGTTTGCAATTGGCATTTAACCCAATTATGGGAACGTGTCTGATAGGGAGAGTGGAGATACCAACTTGTCATTAACATTTTGCAGTGAATTTTTTCACATTCATTTGGTATATCTTTTATACATTTGTACGCTTTCTTTGTACTGCAAACTTTGAAAATGATTTTTGAAGTGTTAATAAGGAGCATTACTCCCGATGGCCGGCTGTTCGGAGTTCAAATTGTTCGTTTCGAATTCTCGGAAGTTGATCGCGAGCGACTTCGTACATATTGCTAAGATCATATTGTCTATAGATGAATAGACCTCTATCATATTCCACGCGGCTTTATCCTTTCATTACGCCCCACGGAAGAATAATTTTTAAAATGCCCATTCGAATGGAATTTATATTTCTACTGGAGGTCGCACACCGGAAAACTTTGATCTAAAATGAATAGACAAAGCGCGTGGGTACTTAGCTAAATCACAATATCTACCAAGATACATCCTAATTCATCTCCCTACCTACTAACACCAATCCTATCCTGTGACACTCGTGGATACAGAGAATTCCTCGGTCATAATAGTCACAAGTGTTGAACTCCCAAGTATCATACAATTGGTTCAATATGCAATTTCAACAGGCTTTGATCAATCACGAGAAACTCAGCTAAGCTAAGCTAAGCCTTATGAAACGTTCCGATTGTATTTTGAATAAAAGTGTATATTACTCGACACTTACCATTATATTTTAATCTCAATTCCCTGGTATTTTGATTTCGACGCGTACTACATATTCAAAAGTAATTTTTCGGGTTATTTATCGAAATAAATGTTTCCTGCATTGACGAGATACACAAGAAAAAGATTCTGGTGTGAGTTCCAGAAATAAAAATAAATGATAACTATTCTTGTACTGTGAATAATACCGCCAACTTGCGGCACGTGCGTCACCGCCCAATAACTTTTGTTTGTTGTTTAGTGTAATATCAATGCATAAACTATTTTCGCGCACTAACATCAAATGCTTAAAATTAAGAAAATTTACTAATCATGCTCGAAAACAAAACATCGCCCATAACTTCTACAAAACCACATGTTATGCAACATAAACACATTGGAGAATGTATTTCACAGTGTTTGAGGTATACGACGAGAGATAGCACCATGTGTCTAATAGGAACTGACGAAAAGGGACTCAGCCAACTAAGCTGAAGGATAAAATGTCACGATAACGTGAATATCAATTACGAAAATCGTAACTAAGTTCCTGAAATCATGATCATGGATTACAAAAATCTAATCTTCCAGAAAAGTCCGATATGAAATACGAGAATAAAATGTCACGATAACGTGAATATAAAATACGAAAATCGTGATTACGACAACGAAATGAAATAATGAACGTAAATCCAATAGTAAACCAATGAAAAGAGTATCACGGTAACGTGATGAGCAATTACAAAAAACGTGAAAAGTGCCTGAAATTATGAACATCGTTCAACTGTCAATGACTCTGAGTTTTGATGCACTTTTAGATTCAGATTTTTTCGAATTCGAATCTGGTAGAGACTAGGAACTCTATGTTAAACAGTAAACCAACAAGGTGTCCTCGGTTTGGTTTAGTTTGGATTTTCAACCCAAGGCTTGAGTGCATGTCGGCAAAATTCACTGCATCGTACTGTTGCAATTAATGTAGCACTACGGTTTGCCCCAGCCTCTTCTTTGCACTCCATGACTCCATGAATATCACTGTCGTTTGCGGTCGCAGCATATCACAATTTTGGCCTTTTGAAGCTTTTTTACGAAGATGCCAAATCCAAAAAATACTAAATCGGTGTTCGTCTTTTTTTTAGATAAAAAAAACCGAAAACAGAGTTGACACTCCAAAACAATTGTGTCGGCGCACAGCGAATAATGGTAACGAATCAGAACTTTTCTAATGAAATATTCCCAAAAAATTATGTTTTATATTATTTTCCGTTCGTTGCAAATACTTTGAAATTAATTACAAAGCTCTTGTATTTCTTTTCGACCAAATAATTAAAATATTCGGACAGGACGTTGTACATAACCGTTCAACTTATAATGGTAACTTGCTGGTCAATTTTGAATGGGCCCCTGTATTAAAGGCTTTTATTAGGGATGAAATGTGCCACATGCAATATGCGAATGGCCACGCGGTTATAAAATCGAATTAATGTACGCAAAGTTACATACACGCTAACACACGCCACAAACACGTTAACATACAAACGCTCGAGCCCGTCGCGATCATCCACGCTCACTTGCACCCGCGATCTCAGGAACAGGATAACGCCTTGATGACTAAGTAAACGTTCTAGTACTTATAAATTTACAAAACCTACAAACACATGTGTTCACTCTCCTCTACACACCAAAAAATTCTGAATTTTATCGTTGACGTAATTGCAAACATGACACAATTTAACAAGCCGTAATTCACTAATTGACGAAAAATAACCGTGTTCCGTTTAATTTTACATGAAACATATATTTTACATGCTCAATGACATAAAATTATACTTACTACCATTCAGAACAACGCCATATGTAAAGTAAAATTACGTGCTTTACGAAATTCAATGTCATGTAAAATTGGAATCAAACGTAAAACTAAGTCATTTTTGATGCTGGTATATGTCAGGGTCAGGAGACGTAAATTTACACGATTTTTTCTAGGTGTGTAGCATATAAACCGTACACCGAAAATTAACCATCAGAGTCACGGTCCGCGCGCGTTCCTTCGAGAACACACGCTAGTATGCGAATGGACACAAGCATTAGCGTTATATCTGGTTATAAAATCGAATTTATTCACGCGAAGTTACATATACACTAGCACACGTGACACTAAACGTACAAACGCTCGAACTCTTCGTGATGATACACGCGATCGCGTAGTCCCTACGCCCGCACGTATTTGAACCGTTCAATGAATATCATATTCAGAATCAAGGCCCGCTGCAATTGACCTTCCACATTGTTTTAGTAGGTGACTTTTCCCGTCGCGTCTGCTCCAGTAGGACAACTCTCGAAAAAAAGTAACGGTGACAAAGATGAAACATAAATTTTCTGAATTTCTATTTTTTATTTCATCTTATGCTGCATCCTAGTGACAGGAAACGCATTCTGGAGCACTCGACAGTAGTGCTAGTGTCCTTACATAAATATTCGTACAGTCAGTTGTAATAGTCAAGTCACTCGAAACAGCCTCTTTTCTGACTGGACCTACCAATCGACCACCAGAAGCAGAGAGCTACATCTGGCTCAAGTGCCATGTCTATCGGTGTATGAATATAAATGAAAAACCAACAATTTTTCAACGACACTCTTGATGCAGTGACTTTTTTCACATGTCGCAGCTTGACACGCTGCTCCTGGATGCCTTTATGTGTGTATGTATGTAAGTCGGGCAATCTCTCGACTGCAACATACTCTGATTGATGAATGTTCACCCATCCGTCTGTCCATCTATTCGTCCGTCCGTTCGGTGGGTTATGTTTTTCGCACTCCCGTCAATTAATTTTCACTAGTTTTGAAAAGCGCTGAATTGTTTTTCAGCTTGCATTGGCATTTTGATGCTTCTAAATAGTACAAATGATGGGTCGTTTGTCTACACAATGATGAACACTTCACCACAGACAATTCCTGAAAACGGCTTTCGCTGCAGCAGCAGCTCAGCGAAATTTTGATTAATGATGCACATGGCTTCCAATGTGGATGACGGCAGGATATCATGTAATGAGGACATATTAATTTCCTCCTTGACAATAGCTACTGACCGTATGCGGTCGGTGACAGGCGACAGCGATCGATCGAATGCATCTCGACTCCGTCCCAAAGCGTTACATCGACTGGTTACCTACGAATACGACCACGCTGTACAACCGAACTCGTCGGGTCGTTTCGCATAGCCTTTCGCCCAAACAGCAACGCAGATGCTTGTCGCCGGGTTTCGCTATTTCGCATAATTTTATCGGGAACCATTATCATCATCGATGACCGTTGAGCTTTGTGGGTTGAGTGGCCCGGTATGGAATTGTTGTTGTAGATTCGGGTCCTTGAAAACTTTGCTATAATTTGGCATTTTCGCTTGTCTGGCGCAACGACTATTCCGAAGTTGGAGAGATTGAGTGCAACTTAAAAGTACCCATTCATCGTTTATTTTCTTTCGGTTGTATAATGTTACCTAGTAACTAGGTGTACATAGTCGTTTTGAATTTCGCTTCGCTGTGCGAATTATGTTTGCCGGCATAATTTTCGATATCATCGGTTACCGAAATGCTGTGTAGTCGTCGTTGGTTTACGTAAGCGCGTCCCGCAGTCTACTCTGCATTGTTATAAATTATTTTTTATTTGCTCGTCCTGTGCTGTGGCACGTCTGCAGCACGCGGGATCCTTTTTCGAACGAGGTGTCCTTCAACGGTGTGTTTTTTTGCTCTTCTTTTCTCGAAGTACAAGCGAGCGTACAACGTTTGCAAATGTTGCGAAAAACAGATGCTGGTTGTCCGTGGATAGCTCGGAAACGGATCATTTTTCATGTTGTGCTCGCATTGATGCAGTAAATATATTACTCAACCTGAAAAATAGTGGAGTATTGAGGTCAACTGTTCAAAAGCATATTTTAGTTTGATATCAAATGCTAGTTGAAACTTTTAAGTGAAAAATATATTCGTTTAGGTATTACACTCTTGCATTTCACTAAGCTCACTGCTATTTTTTAATATTGAGAGAAAACAAAATAATAATTGGAAGAAAAAAAATACGCTAATTTCCAGAACGACAAGCATTTTATCGCTTAGCTTTTCTTCTTTAGTAATCAGGAGTAATATTTTTCACCATTCAATAAAAATTTGACAATACAATGGGTTAATTACTCGGCCTTCAATCGGCGGAAATTTTTTAATTTGATTATATCTTCGCTTCTTCCCTATGAACAGGTATAATAGAGAATATGGTGGAAAAATTTTGAAATACTTGAGGAAATAACTAAATTCTACTCAAGTATTAAGAGATATAAAATGAAGTTTTACCAGTAAAAATTATAATAATTATATTTTAAAACAATCAATAGACCGCTTGATTCGATCCACAGCGTAAGAATTTACTCCTCAATTTTCAATTTATCACTGTAAAGCTAAACATGATATTCGAAACTATCGTGGAGTTTGGAATTTTTTCATCCATTTCTAAAATATTCTAATAAATTGTAAATGAAAAAATATTTCAACAAATCAACAACCTAAATAACTAGCAAACAGCATAGCATTTTTAAAGACTGCTTAAAACCATCTAATCTTTTAGAATTTCTTGTAACCTTCGCTTGAAATGCATAGGACCGCAGCAACCATGTGAAAGTTCTCTGTACCGACTTGAAACTGTAGATATATGACATTGAAAATTGACTTTCGATAAAGCTTCAAGCAAAGGAAAATAAAAAGTTCCTCGTCGAAATTTATTTTCTGAACCAATTCGTATCGCCTCTGGCTTACACCAGGGGTCGCACTTAAGCCCTCTGCTTTTTATTTTGTACGAGAATGACATCTACTTTATACTAAAAAAATCTAAGTGATTTTACCTGCAGACGATCTAAAGCCTTGCATAAAAATACGAAATGCAAATGGGGCTGATGTATTCTAAAACGAAAACAATTATTTTCACGTATTCCAACTCAACATATAGAAATGTAACTACATAACCTTTAGCAGGAAAGCTTCAACATCTCTATAAGCATACATTTAGGAAATCAACGAGTAGAAAAATTCTACAAGATCTAGGTGTAATCTTGGACTCATGAAGCTCACATTTTTGGAACATTACACTGAAACCTCCATTTACGAACTCTTTTTTACTTAATTTATGTGACTTTTTTCACGAACTAAATTCGAAATAACGAACTCTTATTTTACCAAATAAGTTTGTAAAAAAGTTTGAGTTCGTACAGTGCAGTATGAAATTGTACAATTTAGCATATTCTTAGTTAATTAAGTTGGGTATTTCCGGCATAGGGTTAACAAGTACACGACGAAAATCGATGTTTGAAGCCACTTTGAAATCGAATGTGGCAACTTCCGGTTTAGATAAATTCACAATAACCCCAGTGATATACATATTTTCGAAATGGGCTTGATGAGGACATGACGAAAATCGATGTTTGACGCCATTTTGAGATTCAAGATGGCGACTTCCGGTTTAGATAAAGTCACTACAACTTCAACAATTTGGTATTTTATGAATGGGATTATCGATAACTTAATGGAAATCATTGTTTGAAACCATTTTGATATCCAAGAGATACGAGTTCCGGTTTAGATAAATTCTCTATAACCCCAGTGATGTGGGTATTTTCGGAATGGGATGGACGAGTATATAACGGGAATCGATGTCTAGAGCCATTTTGAAAACCAAGAGGGCGATTTCTGGTTTAGATAAATCTTCTATAACCTCAAAAAATTTCTGAATGGAATAATTATGTAGTAGATACAGTGAAGACCCGATTCCATCAGCCCCCGATTTTGTCTACCTCTACCTACGATTTTGACAGACTGATACGAAATTCCGTTGATGGGCTCTAGCAAACGAACTCTAGCAAAATTCGAGTAAATCCTTACTTGGGCATATTTTTCTTTTCTCAAAGATGCAAAGTGTGTAGGAATAAGAATATCATTTTTTAATTTTGCACTGGACGACTCCCTAAGGAAAATTTATACTAAATAATAAGAGAGGGATTTTGAGACTGTTAGTGGACTAAACAGAAATATTTTAGCAATTTCGTTTTAATAAAAGAAAGGAAAAATGTATCTCGATTTGGTCAATATCCCGGTTTTGTCAGCCTAAAATTCATTAAGAGGCTGATAAAAAAGACTTTTCATTTTATATAGGGATAGATCTGATGATGATATGGTTATAGAAAATTTTGCTCAACCAGAAGTTGCCATCATGGCCTTCAAGATAACGTCACTCATCGATTTCAGTCATCTAATCGTCAATACCCATATTGTTACCGAGAATATTGCTCAACCGGAAGTTGTCATATTGAATTTAAAAAAACAAACATGTATTTTCAAAATCTACTCGTTAAGTCCGTTCCAAAAATACTCATACATAATAACTATTAAATTTTGGGAACTGCTTCGAAGAAACGAATTTTAATAAGAATACGAAGCGAACTTTTTTACGAACTAAACCCCAAACAACGAACTCTGTGTTCACGAACCAGTTTGGTTCGCAAATGGAGGTTCCAGTGTAACAAAGAAAGCAAACAGTATGCTGGGCTTTATTGAATACTTCAACTGATTTTAAACTAATTGTAAATCACTCTCGACTACTAAAAAAAATTGAGCGGATGGGTTTAGTGGCTGACTTTAACGGATAGCTTATATCA
This sequence comes from Topomyia yanbarensis, assembly GCF_030247195.1. Taxonomy (NCBI): domain Eukaryota; kingdom Metazoa; phylum Arthropoda; class Insecta; order Diptera; family Culicidae; genus Topomyia; species Topomyia yanbarensis. Next base: position 37,022,976 of record NC_080671.1, on the reverse strand, counting down.
TATCTCGTTAATCATTCTCTAGCTGTAATATCTGGAAAAACGAATCATACGGTTTCATCAACATGTGAGATGTACCCCAAGGAAGCAATTTCGGTCCTCTGCTATTTTTCCTATCCTTCAATGATAGTTACTATATCATTCCATTTATATACGCTGATGATCTCAAACTGTTTCTTGTTGTACGATCCAGGGCAAATTGTGTGGCACTTCAACGACATCTAGATGATTTCTGTGATTGTTGTAATCACAATGGGTTGATTATCGGTGTACCTAAATGCTTTGACATTTCTTTCACACGAAAAATTCCAATACGCTATTTCTGGAAAATCGTTCGTACGCCAAATTGTGTACTTCTAGATTGGCTTACCCTAGTGTGCCGTCCGCTTATAGAACTGTTACGCGGAACAATTCTTTGGATATAGTTGATACCTTGAGATGATCTGCACTCAAAAGTTAAGTAAAAATGTATACATTGGTTCAGACGCATTCGTACAACCCGAACACCATTAAGAAGGCCAGGAAAAAAGATTCTCCAAGTGTCAGTTTGTGACGGACTTCCATACTTCGACATTAATCTTTTGATATAGTCTGTGCTAGCGAGCGGTGCCAAATCGTGTAGACGAATTTCCGTCATATCATTATCCATTTGACTGCCTAGATAGAGAAAACTAACTAACTTGCATTTTCACCGCCAGGTAGACCTGTATACATGTATCAGTTGATCACGGAAAGTGAAAATAATAAAGATAACACTATTATCTATAACTTTGTCGAGAACTGCTAATCAATCTAACTTCCTTGGGAGAAATGATTAAACTTTTAGTTAAGTGATGTCTTAGTCAGTTTTGCATGGAGCCTAACAGCATTAACTCGATTTTTGCACTACCTGATTGGAAAAGAATTTTGTACTATGCTATATTTCACCCTAAGGAGGAAAATTTGGTAAAAACCAAAATTTCTCACTAGGGTGAAAATTTGTTGGTAAAAACCAGTCTTTGTACAGGAGGGCACAAATCCTTATTTCATACTATGTTGCGTTTCGGCTTCGCCTCATCAGAAACCGACACTAACACATTGTCGGAATAGATTAGCGCCGGCTTGACGCAAATCCCTTAAAACTAAAACACACTATGTGTTTCAATCAAACGACTGATCAAACGTGATGTCCCGTTCGAGCAGAAGTTCTGTTTATGCCGATGAGACACAAGTGAAGCCGAAACTTGTCTTGGCTTAGCAGGCCTATGCGAAAGCACTATGCTATATTTCACCCTAAGGAGGAAAATTTGGTAAAAACCAAAATTTCTCACTAGGGTGAAAATTTGTTGGTAAAAACCAGTCTTTGTACAGGAGGGCACAAATCCTTATTTCATACTATGTTGCGTTTCGGCTTCGCCTCATCAGAAACCGACACTAACACATTGTCGGAATAGATTAGCGCCGGCTTGACGCAAATCCCTTAAAACTAAAACACACTATGTGTTTCAATCAAACGACTGATCAAACGTGATGTCCCGTTCGAGCAGAAGTTCTGTTTATGCCGATGAGACACAAGTGAAGCCGAAACTTGTCTTGGCTTAGCAGGCCTATGCGAAAGCACTATGCTATATTTCACCCTAAGGAGGAAAATTTGGTAAAAACCAAAATTTCTCACTAGGGTGAAAATTTGTTGGTAAAAACCAGTCTTTGTACAGGAGGGCACAAATCCTTATTTCATACTATGTTGCGTTTCGGCTTCGCCTCATCAGAAACCGACACTAACACATTGTCGGAATAGATTAGCGCCGGCTTGACGCAAATCCCTTAAAACTAAAACACACTGTGTTTCAATCAAACGACTGATCAAACGTGATGTCCCGTTCGAGCAGAAGTTCTGTTTATGCCGATGAGACACAAGTGAAGCCGAAACTTGTCTTGGCTTAGCAGGCCTATGCGAAAGCACTATGCTATATTTCACCCTAAGGAGGAAAATTTGGTAAGCCAAGACAAGTTTCGGCTTCACTTGTGTCTCATCGGCATAAACAGAACTTCTGCTCGAACGGGACATCACGTTTGATCAGTCGTTTGATTGAAACACATAGTGTGTTTTAGTTTTAAGGGATTTGCGTCAAGCCGGCGCTAATCTATTCCGACAATGTGTTAGTGTCGGTTTCTGATGAGGCGAAGCCGAAACGCAACATAGTATGAAGAATTTTGTAACTAATTCCGTAGATTGCACTATTATTAAAACTAACGGGATTTTGTGAAAGCAGTTATCTGTGCCAGAATTGGTACGTACAATTCGACTAATGGATCAAGCAAGACTAGTTTTCGTTCAAAACTTCACTTCTTTGACGATGGAAGTAAACTTTCTTCCGATCTTTTTTTCCTTTTTATTTCGACTATGTTAGTCACATTTTCTTTTTTACGTTTTTAACGACATTCAATTAGCTAGAGATTACTGGGTAGGGAAAGTTATGAAACTTAGAGCCATAGTACTCAAGTGAGAGCAAGGATGTGAAGTAAACAGATCGGAAAGCTGGAAGTGGCAGGGTCATTAGAACAGGCTTAATATCATGCGGGCTTAATTTTTGCCTTCTGATAATGAGGGTCGAGCTTAGGCAGAATAACTACGAATCACCCGAGTTCACTATCATGTGTCCTGATAAAGGTAGACGTATCTATCTTTACCGTGACAACCGGCGATTCTTCCGATCGCCAACCCTTTTGCGTTGCACGTAAACTGCACCAAGTACAGAACCGAGGTTCGTATGTGAGAGTGACATCATTCGTGTGTTACACTCGTGTTGGCTACACCACACATACGCTCGCTGTGTCTGAACGCGGTAAAGGATGAAAGGTGAAGGAAAAGCCAAAACCCCGTTCGGTTCATGCCGGTATTCAGTTTCTTGTTGGCCGAATGCATCGTTTGCTGAGAAAGGATCACTACGCCGAACGTGTCGTTGCACCCGTCTACCTGGCACCAGTGAAGGAATATCTTGCCGTCGAAGTATTGGAGCTGGCAGGAAACGCCACCCATGATAACAAAAAGATAAAAAGAATACCTGCGCCACATTTCTGGCCGAAACCACGAAAAAAACAGTCCCTTTCTGGGCGAATATTTTAAAATTTCCTATTCAAACTTGATTCCGTTGAATATCTAATTAGATTGTAGTCACGACACTCCGCTTATGTCACGGACATTACGCATCCATCTTTTATGATTTTATATCACGTTTGAAATATATCGGGAGAATTGTGTTAAATAACACCAGTTTACAAAATAAAAATAAAACTCTAAACTTCAATATTCGAATACCATTTCTGATGTAAAATTGCGTGCTGAATCCGAAAATGAGGTCCAAAAAATTTACAATAGAACAGTTTTTGAGTTACGGTGAAAAAATGAATTTTACCTTTAAAATTAAAAGTACGTTCAGTAAAATCCAAATATCTTCGGTTGTAGCGCATCGACATGAAATATTATTATGTTGAATTAAAGGTAATTGAATACATTTTTGATCGTTAGAACATTTTGTTTTAAAGCGACTACTGGTTCTGACGTTATTTATGAAACTTTTGAACTTTTTCTTAATTTTTCGTCATTTTTTGAAGAAAAATAAGCGTGTGGTCAATATTTTCGGCAAGATAAAGCAATCCTAAAAATTATATTTTTATGGGAAATTAAAGCCTACTAATAGCCAATGAAAATAAATACTTATTAGTTTGAATCCGATGAAAATTGCGAAAGTTATTTTTTTTTTGTAAAATGGCAATTTTTGTGTTTCTCTGTGTCAACTTATTGAACCGTCTCGATTCCAATTTTTTCTAGGGGTTGTTTAATAATATGTATCTATCAGAATTCTGTTAAACGAGTAAATGGAAATTTTTTTAAAGAATTTAATGTGAGGTACTATTCGAACTCGTTTATACAAATGATTAAAGACTTCTGATAACAATAATTTCAGGCTCAGTCAAATTATAAGTCATCAAATGATTGGAATACAATACTGCGTGTAATATTTACAAGTGTATTGCATAAAATAGCACTGTTATGATACAAAATTCGTTGTAAACTAAACCCGCACACGTAAAAAATTCATATTTTGAAACGTTAGCTGCTCACCTGGGTTTTGTATAATGTTAATACAAACAATACGAATTCGTAGAAATATGTGATACTGCATACGCCAAGTATTATAAAAAATAATAATTTGTAAAACTTTTAATTTGTTTTCCTTCCTAGAACATCTAACAGTTCGTGTTTTGAAATTATACAGGACATTGAACAAGACTTGTTTTCAGTTTAAAATCCCAAAATCTGAACTTTAGAATGATTTTAAGAACGAAAAATATTTTGTAATCGCACTTACATGTTTTACGCCATATATTGTAGTATGTTGAAGTTTTGTGAACCAGTACAGTAAAATTGGTACATCTTAGACGCCAATGTGAATTCAATATAATTTCAAATAATAAAAATCTAGACGTTTTAATAAGGTAAAATAAATTGTTAGTAGAACAAAGCGTGGCGAAATAGGTCACGATTCGTGAAGCTAGTGCCCGAATTTAACATTTTGCACCGTCATATGATTCCGATGTGTGTATCAAGGCGTTGTGGAACGTGTAGTTTACAACTTATTTTGTACATATACGATTCTTTATGACAATGTAAATATTATGCGTATTTTTAATGCCAAATTTTTTATGACATTACTCCACTGAGCCCCTGAAATTTAGTTATAAGAAGTCTTGAATCATTTGAATAAACAAGTTCGAATATTACCCTACATTAAATTCTCTCAACATTCTTCAATTTACTTGTTTAATAGAATTTTGACAGAGAATCTCTCATATATTATGAAACAAACCCTAGAAAAAATTGGAATCGAAACGTTTCAATAAGTTCACCCAGAGAAACTCCAAAATCTCCATTTAACAAGAAAAATTGAATAACTTCCACAATTTTCATCCGATTTAAACTACTAAGTGCTTATTTACATCGGTTATAAGCAGGCTTTATTTTCCCATAAAAATATAATTTTTAGGATTGCTTTATCTTGCCGAAAATGGTCAATTTACACGCTCATTTTACTTCAAAAAATTCAATAGATTCGTAAATAACGTCAGAGCTAGTAGTTTCACTAAAACAAAATATTCTAACGATCAAAAGTGCATTCAATTACCTTTAATTCAAGATAATAACATTTCTCATCGATGCACTACAACCGAAGATAGTTGGATTTTACTGAACGTAATTTTAATTTTAAAGGTTCATTTTTTCACTGTAACTCGAAAACTGTTCTACTGTAAATTTTTTGAACCTCATTTCCGGATTCAGCACACGATTTTACATTAAAAAAAGGCCACCAGCTTATTTAATTCAGAAATGTTGTAACTAGTGTAATAGTTGTCTTTTTGATAGGTAACGAGACTTGTATAATTAGTTATAAAAATCGTTGTAATTAAATAATTCATTCTGTTGCAGTTTTTTTTCATTTAATGGCCATTTCCTTTGTATGAGCTTGTGACGATTCGTAGTTCCGATTTATTCAAGACAGAGCTTAGTATTGTATAACGTATTATGATTGAATGCGAAACATTTTTTGAAAACGAATAATTATAACCTAAATTGGCAGTTTGTGATACCCCTGAGCAAACATATAGCGTAAAATTTAATTAAAATCTAACATTGACGCACAACTCAAGTATGTACACTTTCTAGAAAGCAATCACACAACACACGTACTCGGTCGCGGACTCAAGGAAAAAGGGTAAACCTCTTCAATTTTCTTCTTTTCATTCCACACAAACCCAAAGAACAAACACGTATGGGGATATAACAAGGCATTCCCGCGTGACTTTCTTCCAGCCTCACAAGGACAATAATTTCTGCAATGCGTGCAACCAGGCTCGGGTACCACCGAACATCAAAAGCTGCGATTTTTTTTCTTATATGTACATATTTATGAACGTACGGTTAGTCCTCAAGAGGGCGGTAAGAGTGCCATTTCTTTTCGTCCCGAACTTGACTTTTCTGTCTTGATTACTTCAGGCATTAAGAAAGAAATCGAAAAGAAATTTTGTTCCTATTACGGAACCTTCACCTCGAGCGAGAGTCCTCGAAAAGGACTTCTTATGCATACACGCTGGTATTTTACCATTTTCGCCTTTACACAAACAAGGAGCCACAGAGCGCAGATGATGAAGATGACGAGTTCTTCAATGTTGGTTTTTTTCTTTTTCCTTCCGAAAATCGGTCAATTGTCGGTGCAAATTTTGAATGCAATTGTCTCACCCGTCGCATGCATCATCGGTTGTATGGGCCTTGCAGTACAAAGGCACAGGGGTCTAAATATGTTGCTTCTAAGGGTTTCTTCTTCGCAAGGCATTGAAAAAGGTGCGCTTCAGAGGATGCTGGGTAATTATTAAAGTATGTGCCGTGTCTATTAAGCAGCGACCGTCTGTCGTCATTTTGCATAGCGTTTCGGAAGAAAAATGTGTCTGGACGTGTTGTTAGTCCTTATTGGAGAGGATAAATGGAGAGTATGTACATAAATTACAATTAACGAGAGGCTTTGCCGAAAATGACCAAACTTGGCACTGTGGTCGTTTTCGGGAAAATTTATGTTGTGAACTGGAAGACAATTGATTTCACAAGCATCTTTCAGGGTTTTCTCTTGACAAGAAAAGCTAGAAATATATCGAGGAAAAAGTTTCGTGAGTGAGTAAATGGAAACGAAAAACCTCCCCCAGCAACGATTACTTGTCTATAATAAAATATTTAATATCGTGACATTACTGAACAAAAAAAAACAGACAAAAGTCGCTTTTGTGATGATGTCGCCAGCTGATATAATTTCATAAAATTTATGTAAATAGGCTTCCTCGCGTAAGCGTAAAGCAATACGACATCCGTTCCTACTCGTCACCGAGTATCGCATCGCCAGCACCTTCAACGGATTCGTGAGAGATAGTTTTTCGATTCGACCGTAAAACAATTATTCAAATTTCGAACATCAAACACTGAGGGATGGCCTCAACCCCAAACTGATGCAACGTCCCGCGACGAACCGCGCAGGAAAGCTGTCATCGTTCGTTCGGGGTGGCTTTTTTTATTCGCTCGATCTGCTAGAAAATACCTATCTGTGGTAGTTTTGTTTGCCTACGTTCATTTGAAAGTTCATTTTTTTTTCTGTTTCCCAACTTTATAGCTCTCTTCAATCGAGTTGGATTTGAACTCAATTGACAACGAGAAGAGCAAAAAAAACAATATCCTAAACCAACGGATGTTGGGGTTTGAAAACCGCCGAGTCGGATTCGGCTCTCTTTTTACGGTTGAAAAACATTTCATTTCTCGTATATCTGTAACTGAGGGATGAACTATTTGTTTTGTACTCAAATTGCGCATACATTAATAGCAATTAAAGAATATACGTTTTACTTTATCTTACTATCGTGTTGAACCGAAAGTCACTCCCAAAGCGCGCTAGACATTTGAAACAAAAAAAAAACTACTCAAGTGGTGTCCGTCGAAGGGGCGTCGTTCGAGAGTGCATCAATTTCTACCCCTTTTTGTGTCGGTTGGGTGCCCATCGGATACCTACATATACCCGTGAGATGGTACCTTGCTTCGTCAGCAGAAGACATAAAAAGTGAAGAAAGCGGAATCAAGCAACAGCACAGTGTATGTGCTTACAATTCCGATAATTTGAGGATCGACATGCTGATAAAAAACCACCGAGTGCAACTGGACGTGAATTATCACCCCGATGGTGGTTGGATAGGAAGTATTTTTTTTGTTTCAAATTTACGAAGTTTAAATTGTCATGCAAAATGTTCAGCGTTTTTGTAAAATCCAATCTTCTCTTAATTGGAATGGCGTTGGTCAGTTATTTTCATCCGCGTCCCTTGTCACCTATTTTTATAAGTTGATTCATCGATAGTGTGATCCTTGAAAATGAACCGATTGGAACAAGGTGCAAATAACTGAGTGATCTTCATTTTATTATATTCAGAGTTGCACATATTTTATCGCATGTAATTTTGAATGTTCTTTGATTTGACGGCATGGTAAGTAATTTCTTTGTTTGTTTAGTGTTTATTTGACCAACTAGGGAATTATTCCACTGAACATTTAATGCGCGTGGGGAATACGCATGGTCTTATCTGAGTGGAATGATGACTGTTAAATCATGTATGAGGGTTGATAATTGACAATTTGCGAGAAGAACAGGAAACCAGTTACCAATTCGCGACAATCACACCAGCAACATCAGAATCGACACCTTATTCAATCGGTCGCGGAGAAAGAAATCAATATATAATTGTCATTTCATTTCTTATAATCATACCGAAGTTTATCCATGATAAATTATACTTGTACATATAACGAAATCTTCAATTACATAGGTATTAGCATATCTGTTTTGAAAAATGTTTGGAGACTTCTTAATCACACGACGTCATGGTCATGCTTCTACTGTCACCTTGTTCATTTGATTCTATTGCCTTGGCTTAAGGGAAGAGCCTCGAAAAATTGTCATTCTTTGGAAAAAAATTTGAACAAGAATACAATGCGACGGAAAAGTGGTCATTTCTGTTAATTAAGAATACATGTCTGAATACTTTTTGATTTTGAAGATATTAAACATTATCAAAATAGCGGCTGTGCGAACTATCTTCTGAGGACCCTTCGTTCAATTAAATTATTTTTGTGACAATCACGCTACATGGGCTACCAATTATCTGAAGGACATGAAACATTTTTCTTTTTAAACGTAAGGTTTGTGTAGTGTACCTTAAATTCGCAAATGTTATTGAATATTGAAATAAAGAGCGAACACGAAATTATTGCGACACATTCAACAGGGCATAACTTTTTTATTTATTTATTTATTGTCGTCAAACAAGAGTAAACCGTTTTGTTACAACGATAAAATATAGTATACACTTAAAACATAAAATACTAATAACTAAACTAAACACTATCTGGTTTACATAGCACTACTTTAGGATGTTCTTTATAAGCGAATAGAATTGAAATATTTTTTTAATTTGCTTTTTGTCATTGTTAAGTCAATAGCTTCGCAGTGCTTGTTGTAAGTTGCCATCATCTGATTCAATGGTCCAAACTTGGCATAATTTGTACGATAATTGTTTGTTATAAATGTATTTCGGATTCGTAACTGCCGGGAAGGTATATAAAAATTAAGTTTAGATAGAAATTCGACTGAATCAATACGACACGAAATTATATCGTTTAGAAATGAAACCATTGCATATTCTCGGCGCTCTTTTAGTGTTTGGATGTTAATGAGCATACAGCGAGCTTTATAAGATGGGAGAGGAAATCGTGTCCAACCTATTTTGCGAAGTGCAAACAATAAAAATTGCCTTTGTACTGATTCTATTCTTTCTTCGTGTGTGATTGAGAAAGGTGACCAAACTATGCTACAATATTCCAGTATTGACCTTACATACGAGATGTATAAGGTTTTAATTGTATATGGATCATTAAAATTGTAACTAAAACGCTATATAAATCCAAGCATGTTATTTGCTCTATTGATGATTGTGTTGTAATGGTCAATGAATGTTAATTTTGAATCTAGAATGACTCCCAAATCTTTAACTCTTTCGCACTTTTGTACCACTTGATTTCCTAGAGTGATTGAAATGTCAGGTGTATTTCGTTTCCTACTAAAAGTTATTGCATTACATTTTTTTACGTTTAGTTGCAGAAGGCTTTTGTTACACCAGAGGTAAAACATATGTATTTCTTCCTGTAATATCTTTATGTCTTGTTCGTTCCTAATTTCTAAAAAGAGCTTCATGTCGTCGGCATAGATAAGAACTTTTATGTTTTTGAGAATGTATGATATGTCGTTTACGAATAAAATGAACAAAAGAGGGCCTAGATGGGAGCCTTGAGGAACTCCTGATGTGACTTGAATGGGATTCGATTTATTCCCTTTAAATCTAACTATTTGTTGACGGTTAGTTAAATATGATTCGAGCCATTTGAGAAGACCTGATTCAATTCCTAATTTTTTCAGTTTGAATAATAGCAAGGGTATGTCGATACGATCAAATGCCTTGCTAAAGTCCGTGTAAAGAGCTTCAGTGTAGTTTCCATTCTCCATTGCAATCAATGAGTAGTTAACGAATTCTAGTAAATTTGTATTAGTTGAACGTCCTTTGAAGAACCCATGCTGCATGTTAGTAATTCTGTTTTTGATTTTATTGAATAGTTTTTCGTTAACGATTGCTTCAAAGAGTTTAGGCATACATGACATAATGGCAATTCCACGGTAGTTACATATGTCAGATTTTTTGCCACTTTTAAAAATGGGTACCAGGTACGAGCTTTTCCATAAATTGGGGAAAATGCCAGATTCAAGCGACATGTTAAAAAGCCAAAACAGAGGAGCTGTGAGTTCCAACGCTAAGTTCTTCATAAATACGGGTGGGATCCCGTCAGGTCCAGAACCTTTGGAGGCATCTAGTTTGTTTAGAGCCTCCATAATATCTTGCACACTGACATGATTGACGCCAATGTCTGTGGTGAATTCTGGGAAGAAACCGAAATATTCGCGATCACGATCTTCTTCAGAAAATGTGGTATAGATGTCTTGAAAGAAGGTTGCGAAAAGATTGCAGATTTGTTCCGCGTTGACACCGACATTTTCTTTAAGTTTCATTTTTGAAGGGAAGTTTTCCGATTTTAAATTATTTTTAACATGATTAAAGAAATTTTTTGGGCAAGATTTTATTTGAAGTTCGGTTTTTGAGTTATACTCTTCAAATGCTATTTTAATGGATAGGTTTAGTTGATCGCAAATGTCCAAATAGTTAAATAAGTTCCTTTCATTTCTGATTTTTTTATACTTTTTGTGGGCCTTTTGTTTACGATTTTTTAAATTTTTAATTTGCTCGTTATACCAAACTGGATATTTTGTGTTGCCTTGTCGCCTAATTTTTTTCAGTGGTACTTGTTCAACTATTATATCAAACAATTTTGTGTAAAAGACGTCTACTGAATTTTCGATACTTGTTTCATTTCTAAACAACGTTTGCCAATCTATACTGCTTAGTCTTTGTTTTATGTTGTCAAAATTTGCCAATTGAAATTGAAAGGCCTCTTCGTACTCGCAGTCATCGGGTCTTTTGTTATCATGTACAAATACAGAAAACTCTATTGCTGTATGAAACGCTTCATTTTTCCATAGTGGAGTTAATGATTCGGTGACACAGAAGTCTTCAAGAATGTTTGTGAATAATAAATCTAAATAACAGTTTTGCTGATTTCTAACATGATTAATTTGGTTAAGTCCTAAACTTGCAGTTTTATCAAATATGGCCTGCAGAGTTTCGTTATCCCCAACGACTGGAAGTAGAATGCTTTCATTTTCAGTGTCTGGAAAGAAGTCAATGCTTCGTTGATTGAAGTCACCATAAATATGAACTTTTACCTCTGCAGGGAGCTTGGTTATAATGTCTTCGGCAATAAGAAAAAACTTTTCAAATGTATCTTTGCGGGCATTATTTGGGGGGAAGTACACAGAGGCAAATATATGTGTTTCACCTGCCAGATGGGTTTTAACCCACACATGCTCAAATTCTTTAAATTTCCTTGTAGTAATGATTTCTGCATTAAATTTTGATGTAATTGCTATTAAAACTCCCCCTCCTGACTTCTTTTCAGACATATGAATGTCTCGGTCAGCTCTAAACACATTGTAGCTGTTCCCGAAAACTTCTTCACTTCTAACACCTTCGTCCCAACTAGTTTCTGTAGCCAAAATAATTGTATAGGAGCTACTTAAAACATTCTTGTGAATTTCATTCATTTTCGATGCACTTTTCATTCTATTAAAATTTTGACAGTAAATTAAAATTTCTACTGACGACTCTACTTGAGGAATCGAGATTACCTCTTTTTGTTGTCGTTCAAATGGCGTCGAATCTTGGCAAACTGCGGTGTCCTCGTCATTTCCTTCTTCTAGGGAATGCGTCAATGTCGTCGAAAACACGAATGTTGAGAATGGCACGCCTTACACAAAACTGTTGACAAGCGCTCCGATGTTGGGTGCATTTGCATCATCGACCGTGGTAAATCATCCACTGGATAGGGATTCAATGTCGGTCCTCTTTGAAACTGAATTGTTGGCCTATAGTTCGTGGGGGGTCCTGAGAAATGATCTTTTGCAGCCGCAAGAAGCACTCTATCCGGTGGCAGGAAACTATTGTTGTAGTGACTACTCGTATGGTTTTTGTTATAGTGGGTGTTGCCGGCCCTAAATGTGATTCTGCGATTGGTATTACTCGTATGGTTACTATTAACTGGCTGTCGTGAGTGGCGCGCTGCTTGCTCTTGATCAGGTCGAGGAAAATTTGTGGTGCTTTTGTTTTTTTCATTAACGTTATTATTATTATTTCGCCTCGATCTTTTTTTACGTCTTCTAGCCTTTTCGGCCTGTTTTTGCTGGTTCAGGTTTCTTAATTTGCGTGCATCGTAATCGCTCCAGTCTGCTTTCCATACTTTCCTGGTACCCAAAGAGCGCCAACCTGAGTTATCGATATTTTTGTCGTTATTTAATTCGGCTTCCAAACTGGGGCATGAATCAAGCGATGATGTAGCGTTTTGACTTGCCGTTATGTTTGATGAAAGCGCCTTAAGTTCGTCGAGGATATCAATAGTTAGCGCAGAATTTGTGAAGTTTTGACTGGTGGATATGTTCGCTGACAGAGACTTAAGCTCGTCAAGAATATCAATCCCCAGCGTCGGGTTTGACGTCATAGTAATACTAGCCGCTGTGTCCAGAGACAGTTGATTAAGCTGGTTTATTTCATCATTCATGGTGCGCAGTTCAGCTGATAGCTCTGACGTTACCGTTTTCAGCGTGCTATAGACATTATTTTTCGTTGTCGTCATTGCTGTATCGAATAGCGAGGTAATGTGATTTTTAATGGCAACAACACTTCCAGTCAAACTGCTGTTTTTGTTTATTGCTATCAATTCCTGTTTTATTGTTGTAAGCAAAATTTCTAGGCCATCGATCGCTTCGTGAACTATGTTAGGCTTCTCCAGTTGAAACGCGAGCCGGTGCATTACTTCCGTATTGGCTTGCAGTTGTGATTCCAGAAGTTGTTGTTGTTCAATAAGCCCTTTGAACTCAATCTTGGCCTGCATCAATTCTTGACATGATTCACAGCACGGTAATAGATACGAGTTGATGTCCACCCTCTTGTCCTTCTTCCGCAGTGATCCCCTCGGAACAGTCACTCCAATGCAAGCGGCGTGGAATTTTCTTGGGCAACCTATACACGTCCACATAACTGTATCGGCAGAAGTGTCGAAAGTGCAAATTTCGCAACTCATTATGATTGATGTACACACACGAAAAGCTGAATTAATAAAAAAACTAAATGAAATATCCATTTTACCATTGGGTAAAAATCTACCAAATTTTGCACACTTTCTCATTGATGTGTATTGTTTACATGCTGTCAAACTCGAAGTCGTGTTTTTCGATTCAACGAAAATGGAGGTGAACCAACGCGAGTCGAGAGAACAAATTCTTTCCAAACACCTGGAATTTCCTGATCTGTCGCACCGGCAGTTGGGAAAAATGTTGAACGTTCACCATTTAACCGTCTCCAGAGTGTTGATGCGGTTCCAGGAGCGGTTGACGTTGGACCACGGCAAAGGAGCTAGAAGAAAACCGGGACCGGAGAACAAAAAGACGGAGGGAAAGGTGAAGCGGATGATTAAAAGCAAATCCCAACGTCTCAAGCCGTGATTTGGCTAAAAAGATCGGCATGTCGCAGAGCTACGTCCAGAATGCAAAGAAGAGAGCTGGACTACATACATACAAGGTACAGAACTTCCCAAACCGCGATGAGCGGCAACAACCGACGGCAAAAATTCGGGCACGGAAGCTCTACGAGAAGATGCTGTCAAAATATGGCTGCTGTGTGATGGACGACGAAACGTATATAAAAGCCGATTTTAAGCAAATTCCGGGGTTGGAGTTTTCACCGGCAAGAGCAAGTACTATGTGGTCGACAAATTTAAGAAGAAGAAAATGTCGAAGTTCGCCTCCAAATATCTCATTTGGCAGGCCATCTGCTCTTGCGGACTGAGGAGTGAGCCTTTCGTGACAAAGGGCACAGTAAATGGCGAGATCTACAAATCTGAGTGCCTCGAGAAGCGCCTTTTGCCGTTCTTGCAGCAGCACGACGAAGCTCCGCTATTTTGGCCAGATTTGGCATCATGCCACTATTCTAAAGCTACGCCCGGTGGAGCAGTACTGAGCAATGATTAAGCGGGAACTTCGGAAGAGCAAGAAGACAGTCAAAGACGAGAAGGACATGTTAAGAAAATGGAAAAAAAACTGAGAAACTGGTACCGGATGACACATTTCTTTTGATTTTTGAAGTAAATATATGTATAAAACTACCCTAAAATTTTGGTTTGATTTTAAACATTGTAAGAAAATTGGCATGACATTTTCGGTGTCGCAATAATTTCGTGTTCGCCCTTTACCCTCCCCAAGGTTTAGGGGTTTAACGGTATTGCAAACATCTTCAAGCATACTGTGTGCATCAGTCCTACAGAACCTCTGACAGACAATTGCTTTAAGATGGTTATTGCATTACGTCTCGATAGTGGTGCATCGAGGAGACCGAGAGGGCTTATGCGCCTTTTTATGTTCTATGTTTCTTCATACTCTGCACCTGCGCATACCAACGCTAAACCACTGGCCTGCACGTGGTGGCGTGGCCGACTGGCGGGTCGACGTGGATTGACTTGCTGTGTGCCGTGTTTGTAAATATTGTTCTATTATTGGTATTCGTGGACGGGGCTCACAGTAGGAGTCACTGTGTGTCCATTTATCGGTCGACTTCGTCATCGTGCATGTACCAATTAAATTAATTTAATAATTAAATTAATTTAATAAAGTAGAATAAGTAGAAACCTATTAGTTGTCGCTTTGTAATAATTTGTACTAATGTACAACTGTTATGTGCTAGTCGTATGTCTATTATGTATGTATTCGACTGAATATTTGTGACAGTTGGGTCAGGGAATGGATGCAGAACTGACGTATATGATAGTCAAGCTCTTTGCATCTTTTTTCTTTATTCGGTATGTTATGATTCCTTTTATTAGTATATCTCTACTATACGCTATCTATACTCATATAGGTACAAACGCTCGTGGCCTTCGCGGTAACACAAACCTGGTCACAAACACAACCATGCAATTGCAATAATCCACAAATACTTACGCCCGCGATTTCGCCTACATGAAAAACCCCGGTAGTTAAGTAAACGTAACATCTTTAAACTTCCAAACGCGGTCTCAAACATTAACCCACCACTCGCGCGATCATGAAACGGCCACGTCCGAATGTTTTACCAGTGTGGACTAATACCTTCAGTTGAACCAATTAAAAAAGTGACGCTCATGTTCACTAAACAACACGTTCCATAGTGACATGACCTGGAACTCTAGTGATATGGGGAAACGGACTACCATTTGTACCATACATTAAAAATTAAGCATCAGATTCACGGTCCGCGCGCGATCAAACAAGAATACACGCTAAATCATCATAAAACCGAAATTATACACGCGAAGTCAGATACATGTAACAAACACGTTAATATACAAATGCTTGAGCCTTTTCGCGACCATCCACGGCACCTACACCCGCGATCTAGTAAACATGATAACATCCCGGTGATAAAGTGAATGTCTCAGCTCCTATAAATTTTCAAACGCGGTCTCAAGCGTGAACCTAAAAACTGCCGCGGTCGCACGATCATGAATCGGTCACTTCCGGATGTTTCTATCCTTGATATCAGCAGACTAGGTTTATGCCTCAATTGGATCAATTAAAAGAAGAAAGCTCTCATATCCACTGAACCCCACGTTACATGGCGACATGACCGAGGACTCTAGTGATATGGGGTAACTTACTCCCTGCCAGAATGTGAATTGTACAGCAAAAACCAACTATCAGAATGAAGGTCCGCGTGACCATCCAAGAACGCACGCGTATATAGGAAACGCCACACGGTTACAAAATCCAGTCTTGTACACGCGAAGTCACATGAACGCGAGCACACGTGACAAATACGTTAACATACGAACGCTTAAGCCCTTCGCGATTATCAAGGCACACCTGCGTTCGCGATTGCGCAAACTTAATAACACCCCGGTAATAAGGAGAATGTTTTAGCACTTACGAAGTTTCAAACGCTGTCTCAAACGCGAACCTACGAACGTCCATTTTCGCGCGCTCATGAATCGGTCACGTCCGGAAACCATTACTCTCTGTCCTAATAACTTAGGTCCATACATTCAGTAGGACCAAAAAAATAAAGCACATATCCACTAGACAACACGTTCCATGGCGACATCACCGGGAACTCTATTGATATGGAAGATCTCACTCTCTTTTAGCATCTTAACCGTACACCAAAAATAAAGTATTAGAATCACGGTCCGCGCGCGATTATCCAAGAACACACGCAAATATGCGAAAGGCACGGTTATAAAATATAATTTATACACGCGAAGTTACATACACGTTAGCACACGCGACATACAAACGCACACACGATCGAACACGTTAACGTACAAATGCTCGAGCTCTTCGCGATGATACACGCGATCGCGAGTCCCTGCGCCCGCACATACCTGAACCGTACAATGAATTTCACATTCAAAATCACGGCCCGCTACAATTGGCCTAAAGCAGTGTTTTAGTGGGCGACATTGCCTGTCTCGTCTGCAAATTGTAGTATGTGATTCTGACGGGGAGCGCTTCCGAGAACCTCTACAGCTCCAATAGGACAACTCTCGAAAAAAAAAAATTTCGCGCAGAAATCTTCATTCCCTTTCCCCCGTAGCTTTCTCTCTTTGACAATTTTTTTTAGAAAATGCTGCATGCAAAAACTTCAACCCCCTTTTAAAATATTGGTTCCCATTGATTGTGGACAATCTTTAATCTTTCATGCCGGTGACGCGTGTAAAGTTTTATCGGAATCAGAGATGGTCGGTTACGATTTTAATGTTTTAGGACGGATCTTCGTGGAATTTCTCAGTAAAGGTAATCGCTTTTTATTGTATTGTATTGTTCTTGGAATGTCGTGTTTCGCTGGAATCAAGAAGCAAGGAATAATAAAATCGTTCACATGACGTTTGATTCAACCAAATGTCATTTTGTCGACTGGTTTTGGTTCAAGAGTTATGTGCCCAAAAATAATACTTACAAAACTGAGCATTCTAATTGACTGAATAGAATAGAATAGAGAAACCCATAGATACGACTTGATTAGTAACGAATTTGATTTGATTGCCTAAAAATCGAATACTGTTTATTTGTTCTCGTATTTATATTTGTTATAATTGATCTAAGCATTCTTTTTAGCATGAACTGTTCCTTCTGTATATTTCTTCAGTCTTCAGTCTTCAGGAAAACTGAGCAATATTTTCCATATCGTTCATAGAGGACGTTAGCAGTTTTCAGAATGTGAGAGAGAAAAAGGAAAAGGAGTATTGATAGACCTATGTATTAATTTCTGGTCTATAGCAAAATGTTTTCCAGAAACGTTCATATATCATAATATAATTTATTAGGATTTTCTTCATTTTTCGAGTCGATGAGCTCCTTCAATTTAACCTTTTGAGACGCAAAACTACTTTTGTCGAGGTTTGAAATTTATTCGAATTGCTGGATTCCTCCACTGGAAAATTTCTGAGCAAACCTCATGCGGTATGTCCCGGAAGAAAATGAATTGTGATTCAGCTGATAAGAATTAACGAAATCGAAACTGAAACAGCTGGATCATTTTTGGAAAAACAAAGGCTTTGGCTTTTTGTGATCAAGTCTTCATGTACAGAAAGTTTGGACAAAATCTGAGAGGGTGCTGGCAACATTTGATCGAGTTGGCGCGAAATTCGTCTAACAGCATAGTGCAACTGATTGTATCGATCAGTCGTACTAGTACTGAATTTCTGTTCGTTCTACTTGCACCAGGCAAATGTACAGTCATCGCCTACACTTACCGACCACAGGCTAATCATAATGTGTACCTTATTAAAACCCTTCCGAAGTGTTTAATATTCAATAAAAAAAATGTTGAAAACAAAAACACTCTCCTATAAGTGTCTCATCCTACGGCGATCGCCAGGATCAGGAGTCACCGAGCGTGAACGATAAATTACACACCCGGCACATAGCGCCTTATTCCTTTCCGTTTCCGCGTAATTCCGGCTCTACCCAATGGCACAGATGGTAGTTTGGTTTCTTCATGATGGTGATGAGAAGCTAGAAGGCACGCGCGCCCATGAGGTTGTGCTGGAATAATTATTATGCATGCGGTCGGTTTTCTTGTGGCCTGGCCAGCCTGCCTGACAGCGCGTGCGGACGTTGTGGGAGCTCTCCCCAACCTTCTTCGCCAAAAAGTGTGATAAAACGTTGAAAGACGAGTGGCCGGCCACCCTTCCGTAGACGTGTGGGTAGTAAAAAGTCGGTTGCGGTTTTCAATTAGTGCAATTTGAGCCGTCTGAGATGGTTTAAATTGGCAGTATGATGAAAAGGACTCCCTACTTAAACCAGGCGCAGATGCGCCTGCGAATATGGTGGTGAGAAGTAGGACAATATTTGAATAATTAGCGTTTGATGAGGAATTTCCTGGTTTGAAATTTTCAACACATCCACTAATTGCGGTTTTTTCTCTTTTTATATTTTCAGGTGAGATTATTCAGCCAATAATTTAAATCCAACTCTAGCGTACGGCAATCAGTCAACTGCCTGTTATGATCCCAAGGTAAACAACGCTCAGAATATGTTCCGAAAACTGCTTAGTCACGCTCCGGCTAACACAATGCGAATCAGTGTAAATATTGTGATGCCTATTTTAAATGTATTATAACTTAACTGGGAAGTGATTTCCTTCGACCTAGTCGTCATCAGCAAGGGTGCATTGTCCTAACACGGCATAGTGTCCCATTTTTTAACTGTCTACGAACGGGAAAAAAGACTATTCCCTATCTATGCGCGCGTATGCATTTGAGACTCGGTGGTGTCAGCCTTGGGCCCCAGCAGTGAGTTGAACCATTTTTTTTTGCTCAACATTCTATCTCCCGTTTTGTTAAATTGGCCCACTTTCCTGGGCGCGTATGCGTGCTGCTATGTATGCAGATTGAGTATGGCGGCACGTAGAGGTTCTATCTACGGAGCCATGGTTCGGCAGAGCATCGCACGGAAATCGTGTCCTCTTTCGCCGCTATCAGCAGTAAAGCAGTAAAGAAACCGGGATAGGGCGCTCTAGGCATGATACTGTCATATCTATTCCGCGTCGGAAGATGGACGTTTTTCGTCCTGGATGAGTCATCGGAATTTGTGAGATTGCGAATGGGATGCTGACGGTTGATACGGGAAACAGTGATACATTGTTCGTTTGCCTTTCATTACTTTAGATGTGATGGATGATTAGTGCTAACTATTTTCAATGTATGGTTTCTAAACACCAATTTTTTCCGATCTAAAATCGTATCATTTGAATTGGGTGAAATTACAATTTCCAGATGGGTCGGCGAATTTTTTTATCATATTAGAATTTTTTAGCCAATTTATTAAAAAAAATACTACGAGCGGCCTAATTGACTGATTTTAACGAACCAACCAGCAATGAAATGGTCGCAAAACACAGATTGTTGTTGATTCTTTTCTATCCGAAAAGTTATTATTTTTTAAACAATTGTAAATAAGAAAATGAAATCAAAAGGTATTCTGGATTTCTTAACAATTTTTAGTACCTACCAACACTCCACCGAGAAAAAAAGTGCAACTAAGTTATTCCACGCCATAACAACCATGCCCAATGGTTTCGAAAAATCTCTTACATTTTTCGAAGCTCCACTGCGGCATGCTGACCAGGGCTTTAACCGGCCACTGCAAACTCAATTATCGCATGGCAACTATTCAGCGCGCTGAGTCTTTTTCATGTGATCTTTGTGAATCCGACTACGGAACCTCATATCATCTGATATGCAACTGTCCAGCGGTAGCGCAATTGTGATTTCGAGTCTTCAGCCGTCCTTATATAGACGAAACCATGTTTGGTCGACTGAAACTCAGAGACATACTAAAGTTTCTTATCCAATGTGGTAAAGAGCTTTAGGCTTATTCGCAGGCAAGTTGAACTACTTGTGAGTTTAACTTACCTGTTGTTTATTTTTGTTTTGTGCAGTTATTTTTCCCACCCTTCCAATTCTACTTCCCCACACCTCCTTGTCCTTTCCTTCCGCTCAGGAAATGATGAAAACACACGACTATGTACGGGGAACGTGCCATTTGAGTCAATATATTCTGATTCCTGATATTCCGACTGTCGCCGCTCACGGATTTCGAACAACGGGTTGAAGGAGTAAACAGCTTGTATTGCAGCGAACCCGCATGGACCAAGGCGTATGTTGCAGCTTTTGTCGTATTATCAAACGATAATGAATCGAAGCACGACAAGCAAGGATGCTAAACATTTATTGAGTGTATAACTTTGAGTTCAAAGCGATGACGCATACATATTCATATATCAATCGATTGCAATTTACGGAAGAATGTTTTTTAATTCATTAAAAATAGTCAAAAACTCATTGAAATACAACGAAATTAAGAATTTTTACATATTCAGCCATTGTGCTTGAATTCAACGCAATGACAATTTTTTTAAAAATTTCATAAAACTTTCTTCCATAAATTGTAGCCTGCATTCTGCAATCGATTGATGTTTAGATATGTATATGTCATCGCTTTGGATTCAAAGGTATAGGCAGAATAAATGTTTAGCAAGCTAGCTTACCGCGCTTCCATTTATTTAATTCGTTTGATAATGCGACAACAGCTGCAATAGACATGTTGGTCAATGCGGGGTCGCGGCAGCACAAGCTGTTTACTCCTTCAATCCGTTATTCGAAATCCGTTCGCGGCGACGTTCAGCGTGGAATGACTTAGTCACAAATGGCGAACCGATGGTATGTTGTTAGGTACTAAAGTAATATATGTTGTTTATTTTTCGTCCAAAAAGGAGGTCCAGGATACCTTTTTATATCAGTTTATTATAAACAATTGTTTAAAATATATACGAAATAGTCACTTTTCAGGTCCAAAAAAAAATCACGAACAATCTTATCTTACGGCAATTTCACTGCTGGTTAGTTTGATAAATAGATCTGTCAGGTTGTCCGCAGTATTTTTTTAAAAATAAATGGGCTAAAAAAAATCAATGTCAATATTACGATAAAAAAAGTGCACGTGACGGAAAGTTAATAGCAAAATTCGGTTTGTTCACTTCCAAAATTCGCTTTGTTCACTCCCACATTAAAAACTCAAGAGATTCTCTAGTCCATCGCCAACTCATCAACTTCATTGTGCTTGCGGAGAGGGGTTACCACGACATTGAGCATGTTGTTTGGTCGTGCACTAAATATCGTGAAGCCAGATTAGTAGATTCCTTACAAGTCCGAGGAAGACCAATTCACGTCCTTGTTCGAAATATCTTGGCTTGCCGTGATATTCCATGCACTGAAACCTCCATTTACGAACTCTTACGTAATATTCAATTTATGTATCTTTTTACGAACTAAATTCGAACTCTTTTTTACGAACCATGTTCGTAAAAAAGTTTCAATACGTATAGTACAGTATGAAGTTGTATGTAATTTAACATAGTCTTAACTTACGGTTACTAAGAAAAGCTGGGTGTTTTCGGAATTACGTTGACGAGTAGATGACGGAAATCGATATATGAAGCCACCTTGAACTCCATGATGGCGACTTCCAATTTATATAAATTCTTTGTAACCTCACCAATATTGATATTTCCGGTATGGGGCTGCCGAGGACATGACGAAAATTGATGCCCTAAGCCATTTTGAAATTCAATATGGCGACTTCCGGTTTAGATAAAATCTATAACCTCAACAATATGGGTAGTTTCAGTATATGGTATGCAATTTAACATAGTCTTAACTTACGGTTACTAAGAAAAGCTGGGTGTTTTCGGAATTACGTTGACGAGTACATGACGGAAATCGATGTCTGAAGCCTTTTTTGAAATCCAAGAAGACGACTTCCTGATTAAATAAAATCTTTATATCCTCAACAAAAAGGGTATTTTCGGAGTTGGGTTGACTAGTGGAAACCCAATATGGCAATTTCCGGTTTGGGTTAAGTCTCTATAACCTCAACAATATGGGTATTTTCAGAATAGGGTTAGCGAGTAGATGATGAAAATTAATATCTGAAGTCATCTTTCAACGCATAATGGCGACATCTGGTTTAGAAAAAGTTTCTGTAACCGGGCATTTTCGGAATGGAACAATTATATAGTAGATATAGATATATCGATTATTGACGATATAGTTATAGAAAATTTTGCTCAACCGCAAGTTTCTATCTTAGCCTTCAAAGTTACGTCATTCATCAATTTCCGTCATCTACTTGTCAAGCCCATTTCAAAAATACCCATTATTAGGGTTATCAAGAATATTGCTCAACCAGAAGCCGCCATCTTAGTTTTCAAAAAGATTCCACTTGTCCATTTTCATCATCTATTTGTCAATCCCGTTCCAAAAAGCCCATATCGTTAGGGTTATCAAGGATGAATGTGGATCGAACTTTTTCTGAGATCTAAGTCCCAAATAACGAACACTTTTGACAAACTAATTCAATTCACGAACTTCCGGTTTGGTTCGTAAATTGGGGTTCCAGTGTACCTGGAACTTATCTATCTTTTTTAAAAAAACAGTGTCTGTCAAAACTTAATTATATTTATCTTCTCATGATCACAACCTACACTAATTAGATACCAAATAGATTTTTCTAAAATTTCAGTTTTATTTTAAATTCAATCAACAGCAGAAAAAATATAAATAAATATACTCAAAAATACTAGATCATAATGAGACACAAGACTCTAAGTAAAAAGTGAACCCTACAATCATGATGATTATTATAGTGTTAGTTTTATATGAATTGCTATTTCGGTAATATGTTAGTGTAAATATTAATTTTCGCTTCCTTTTCAGTTTCCTTGTTTTACTGACTCTGACAACCAAATCCTTCTAAATTTCCCTACGCCCACCCATCAAAGGGACTCGTCCAATAGGGTTCTAAATGATCTTCTCAATTACACATTCTTTCCTTTTTAATCAACTACTCGTTTAATTTTTAATATTTTTTTCAAACCCAGACACTTATTGCATTTGTAACTTAAATGAGATGGGGTAAATCTGGATTCATCTTGATTAGTGATATTATGGAATTCTTAGTAGGTTTAACAAGCGTTTAATGCTCTGGGCAGCCGACTACCGAGAATTTATTGTAGATTTATCGCTTGTTGAATCATTTTGGAAATACTCAGTTTTAAAAAAAATGTATTTCAATATCGAACATCTTTTATTCCGGAAAACACGACAGTTCTAGAATATTTCCTTAGAACGTAAAACGATAATCTTTATTGTCTCGAGACATATGTCGAAACAGGTATGCTAACATGTACGTAATTGATCATCTAGAAATAAAATTAAATGTAGGAGCATGGCTGGTTAATAAAAACAAAGAAAGGAAACCAATTTACTAATTCAATAAACAATGTGCTTAGGCTATAAAATTTTCGTTCATTTTATAGCTTAAGCACATTGTTTTTGTCGTCTGTTACGACAATAACTATGCAATAATATTATAATAGACATGATGAACGCCGCAAAATGATATGTGGCTAAGTATATGAAAGTATATGAAAGTGTATTCGAAAAAATAATTGAACATTATTCAATGGACTGAAAGCAAACCAATTAATAGGCTATAAAGCATTTGTTCTTCATGCTGATATGTCTGCCGCAAATTGGTAATTGGGTTTTGATCCTTCTCGCGAATTGTCAATTCTCATAGGGACCATTCATAAATTACGTAACGCTTTTAGGGGGGGGGGCGAGTACGATAAGTTGTGACATAGGGGGGAGAAGAGTAAGCTAGATCGTTACATAATATGTTTTCACCGAAGAAAAAAAAATGTTACATGGGAAGAGGGGGGAGTCAATATTGCGCAATTTTTGCGTTACGTAATTTATGAGTGGTCCCACACATCAGACATCATTCCACTCAAACATAAACATGCGTAATTCCAGCTCACATTAAATGACCAATGAATTAATTCCTCAGATAGCTAAATAAACACCAAACGAACAAAGAAATAAGTCTTCAGTTCGAAGAAATGTCAGTTCGATTAGCGTCAGTTAGCTGGTTCACACGCATCGTTCCCAGACGACAACATGCGATAATTAACTAGAAGCAGGGCTAGACGACAACATGCGCGCTCTAAGGAAAACAGTAACAACAACAGGTGTTCTGAGAAGCGCAGCTGGTTGCATCGCCTGGCTGAAGTTATATATAGGCCGTTAGGGAACATTATTGTTCAGTTCCAGTGTGACTATCAAATAAGCTAGTAGTGAATAAATTTTTTAAAACTTAAAATTATATAATAAGTTTTTAACTGGCGCCCGAATAGGGACCAGAGTGAAAAGTTTTCTTAGTCACGACGTTACAGTGCAGTGAAAAGTGAAAACAAGTTCCATCTGACCGCATCTAGCAGCTGTGAAGAAGGACGCCCCGAGTCACCATTGGCAGCTAAAAACTCGGCAACGGAAAAAAAGGATCCCGTCACTTCACGGGAAGGATTGAACGTCACTCTGGTGCCTGACCCCAAGACGTGATTGCCCCGATAAAGGATAGAAACCGCACTTCCCCTGATAGAAGTTGGAAGTTAGGATGATAAAGAGTATATTGTAAGTATCTTTAAATATTTTCAATTTGTATATCAATAAAGATTTAACTAGTTAGTAATTTAATACTAATTAAATAAGGAAAAGTGATTGAGCAGTGATAAATTAAAAAAGTGATTCATTTGTGTCTTAAAAATTGAGGTCGAAAGTTTAATTGATAGTTTCAAAAATCTAAAGATTAAAAATATGACAGCACCAAATAATTCATCACAAATTGTGGAAATTTTGGCTCGTTTGTCAGCGTTAGAAGCGGTAAATGCTTCTTCGGCTGAAATAGATTATAGTGATCCGGTTTTGACATACCAAAATCCTGATGGATCAATTGCCGATCCATCAGTAATTGAAAAGTTACCAGATCTAATTAAAGATATACCAACTTTTGATGGTAAATCAGATGAATTGAGCAATTGGGTTAGGGATGTCGACAATTTAGTAAAAGCATACCAACCCTCAGAGCAAAGTACGGTTGAGCAAAAAAATAAATTTTATGCTATTTGCACATGCATTCGAAGAAAAATAAAAGGAGAGGCAAACAATGCTTTAGTCAATTCAAATGTCAACATCAATTGGCATTTAATTAAAAAAAACCCTTTTGACGTATTACGGTGAAAAAAGAGATTTAACCACCTTGGATTACCAACTAATGAATTGTATACAGAGAGGTAGACCTCTAGATGTTTACTTCGATGATATTAATAAATTTTTATCTCTTATTGCTGGACAAATCAAAACTTGCCCTGAATATACACATCCAGAAGCTTCACGTGCAATGTTAGATATGTATAATAGAAAGGCAATTGACGCATTTATTCGTGGTCTCGATGGAGACGTGGGAAAGTTTTTAAAAAATCATGATCCTGAATCTTTAGCAAACGCATATGCTTATTGCATTACGTATCAAAATATTGAATATAGGAAAAATATGATCAAACCAAAATATATTGATGCATTTTCATCAGGTCCTCCAAAAATTCCACCTAAAGTAAATCCACAACATCAATTTTATAAACCCCCGCAAATTCCTCCAAGAATTTTCGCGCCACCAAAAAATATTAACCAAGGATATCAGTTTAGACAACAAAATCCTCAACAAACGTATTTTAAACCATCACAACAATTTCCTCAACGAATGTTTCCGAAACCACCTCAACAATTTCCTCAACAATTTCCCCAACAATATTTTAAACCTCCTTCAAATTTGATTCCACAGATTAAACCTCAAACGAAAAATCCATTTTTACCAAAACCAGAACCGATGGAAGTTGATCAGTCTATTAGGTCTCGCCATATTAACTATGCAAATAGACCTCAAAATTATCATCAGTCAAAACAGTTTCATCTAGAGACAAATGAAAATTACGATGCAGATCCTGATATAAATCAATATTTTGAACAGATTCCATATTTAACAGAAGAAAGTTGCAATGATGGAATTTCTTTTGAGAGATACACCAGTGGCCTTGAATATCAAGAGCACGATAACACAGAAATTGATGAAAATTCAGCCGAATTGAATTTTTTAGAATAAATTCATCATTACCATATTTTCTATATTATGGTAATAAAGAAACTCCTTTAAAATTTCTAGTCGATACAGGATCAAACAAAAATTTCATTCATCCAAAATTTGCAAATATCTCACGTGATGTAGAAAAACCATTCTTCGTATCATCTGTTGCAGGAGATATACAAATTACTAAATATTCCCAAGCACCAATATTTAAACCATATTCTAATATAAATGTTAAATTCTTCCATATGGATAAACTCAGAACATTTGATGCAATTATTGGGCACGACACTCTAAAAGAATTAGGTGCCATAATAAATACATCAGATGAACAGCTTATTATTAACAATAGTATTATTCCTTTATTACAGCATCGACTTCAAGAGGTTAACAAGATCCATATACAAGATGAACATTTAATTCCAACAGAAAAAACAAAATTGATTAACTTAATATCTACTTTTCAGGATTTGTTCCAACCACCGGACGAAAAATTATCCTTCACAACAAGAGTTAAAGCTGAGATCCGAACTATTGATGACAATCCCATTTATTCCAAATCTTATCCCTATCCCCAAGCATTAAAGACAGAAGTCGAAAAACAAATTAAAAAATTGTTAGATGATGGTATCATAAGACCATCTAAATCACCTTATAATTCTCCAATTTGGATAGTTCCAAAAAAAATGGACGTTTCAAATATAAAAAAATTTCGTCTTGTTGTTGATTTTAGAAAACTCAACATTAAAACAATAAGTGATCGTTATCCTATTCCAGATACTTCCTCTGTTTTAGCTAATCTAGGTAGGAATAAATATTTTACTACTCTCGATTTAGCTTCAGGCTTTCATCAAATTCCAATGTTAGAAAAAGATATAGAAAAAACTGCTTTTTCAATAAATAATGGCAAATATGAATTTGTTCGAATGCCATTTGGTTTGAAGAATGCTCCCAGTATTTTTCAAAGGGTTATGGATGATGTTCTCAGAGAATACATCGGAAAAATTTGTTATGTATATATTGATGATATAATAATTATTGGTAAAACTCTTGACGAACATATTACAAATATTAAAACAATTTTTGAAGTACTCAGAAAATCAAATTTTCGTATCCAACCAGATAAATGTCAATTCTTCAAAACTGATGTAGAATTTTTAGGATTTATTGTATCCCAGAATGGATTAATGCCAAATCCCAAAAAAGTTGAAGCAATTAAAAATTATCCTCAGCCCACCAATTTAAAAGAACTTCGTATGTTTTTAGGTTTATCAGGATATTATCGACGATTTATAAAAGACTATGCAAAACTTGCAAAACCGCTTACAATGTTATTAAGAGGGGAGGATGGCCATCGCCGTATTTCAAAAAATGAATCCAGAAATTTTCCTGTTAATTTTAATGATGAAGCTACAAAAGCTTTCGACATATTGAAAAGTATTTTGTCTTCAAATGATGTTCTTATTTTTCCAAATTTCGATGAACCGTTTATTTTAACAACGGATGCTTCAAATAAAGCACTAGGAGCAGTTTTATCCCAAAAAACAGATAATGGAGAGCGACCAATTACATTCATTTCACGAACACTTTCAAAAACAGAAGAAAATTATGCAACCAATGAAAAAGAAATGTTGGCAATAGTTTGGGCATTGAATACACTTCGAAATTTTATTTATGGAGCAAAAATTTTAATTTATACAGACCACATGCCTCTGACTTTCGCAATATCTCCCAAAAATGTAAATGCAAAATTAAAAAGATGGAAGGCTTATATTGAAGAACATGATTATGAAATGTTCTACAAAAAAGGAAGCGCAAATGTTGTTGCTGATGCTTTATCTAGAGTAAAGCTTCCCGCAACTTCACCACAAATTAACTCTCTAACACCAACGTTACATTCATCGGATAATGATGACAATTGTTATATCCCTTCAACAGAATCACCCATCAATGTTTTCAAAAATCAATTAATATTTAAAATTGGCACTAGCTCTAATTATTCATTTACAACTTATTTCGGAACACATAAAAGGCATACTTTTACAGAAAGAAATTTTACTGTCGAATTTCTATCTGAAAAATTAAAAGAATTCCTTTTGCCAAATATTTTAAACGGAATCATGACAACTGAACCAGTAATGGGCTTAATTCAAGAAATTTATAAAAATACATATGATCCAACTAGAATGAAAGCCAGATTCTCTCAAAGAATGGTTGAAGATATAATTGATGAAAATGAGCAAATTCGACACATTAGAAAAACTCATGAATATGCACATAGAAATGCTGTCGAAAATATTGGGCAATTATTAAAAATATGTTATTTTCCAAAAATGAATAAAAAAGTTAGGCAGTTTATAAAAAATTGTGAGATTTGCAAAATCGAAAAATATGATCGAAAACCACAAAAAGATCTTCCAGTAAAAACACCTATCCCAAATTATCCAGGTGAAATTATACACATCGATATTTTTGTTTATAATCAAAACAATTCATTTTTGACATCAATTGATAAGTTATCTAAATTTTTGAAAGTTAAACCAATTAAATCAAGATCAATCGTTGACATACAAGGCCCACTAGTTGATTTGTTATATGATTGGGATGTACCCAGTATGATAATTATTGATAATGAGAGAACTTTTACATCAGAAATCATTGAGCAACAAATAAAAAATTTAGGAATACAAATTTTTAAAACTCCTGTGAATCATTCCGAAACAAATGGACAAGTTGAAAGAGCACATTCAACTATTCGAGAAATATTGAGATGCTCAAGAAATACAAATTCAGATTTACCAATTAACGATGCAATACAAATTGCAGTACATAAATATAACAATAGTATTCATGCATTTACTAAAGATACTCCAAAAAATCTATATACAGGTATTAATAGTGATAATTTAAGCATACCAGATTTCGCAAGACAAAAACAAAAAAATTTAGATAGAGTAATCGAACTGTATCATAAAAAAGATAATAAGATTAGTGAACCAATGTATATTGATTTTCCAGAATCAAGTTTCGCCTATGAAAAAAATAATTCAATTTCAAAAAGAGAACCACGATATAAAAAAATCCAAATAAGAGAGAACCACAGAACTTTTATTATAGATACAAATGGAAGAAAAATACATAAATCAAATTTAAGAAAGTTGTTCAAAACTGATTAACTTTTTATTACATTTCAGATTGTTCGTCTCAATAGCACAAGCTGCTATCAAAATTCATGATTTAAATAGAAATCCAATAGCCATTGTACCACTAGGACAAGCAACAATCAATTTAGGATATATAAGGATTATAAATCCAATTGAAATCCAACAATTTAAATCAATAATAGATACCTTTTCCATATTTTTGAACAACAGAACAATCAATAGTCCATTATATAAATTATTGCAAACTAAACATTATTTCCTGTATCAAACCTATTTAAAAATTTGTCCTGAAGAAAAACGTTTTAAACGATGGAACGGTATAGGTACTGCTTTAAAATGGATAGCAGGTACGCCAGATGCGGAAGATTTACGAATTATAAATAGTACAATGAATAATGTTATTGAAGAAAATAATCGACAAGTTCTCATCAATGCAGCCATCAATTCCAGAATACAACATACAATGCAGCTTGCAAATCATCTTTTGGAATTGGATAACAAATCTCAACAACAGCATGTCATCGAAATAAACCTTCTTACTGCCATATTAAACATCGATACCGTCCAACGTTATATTGAAATGATTGAAGATGCTATCTTATTAGCTAAACATGGAATACCAAGCAGCAGAATTTTAAATACTAAGGATTTTGAAAAGATCAGAAAATATTTGGAAGAGCATAAAATTACTGTAAAATCGTTCGAGCAATTATTATCAAAATCAAATGTTCAGGTTTCAATGAACTCAACTCATGTTATATATATGATTAAAGTCCCCCAACTATCTGAGCAGACCTACGATTACGAATATATTGATTCAGTTGTCCAAAATCAAAAACAAGTGCTGGTTAGATCCAATTATATTCTTACCAATGGAACACATATCTATGAATCAACCGAAAAATGCGCAAATGAACTCGACAATTATATTTGCGAATCTAATAATTTAAAATCCCCGAATGAATGTATTTCTAATTTGGTACGGATCAAGCATGCTAACTGTTCTTACGAGAAAACGTATTCAAAAGGAATCATCAAAAGAATTAATGATGACTGGATACTGTTAAATAATGTGAATGTGACACTTAAATCTAATTGCAGCAATGTCACACAACAACTGAATGGATCATATCTAATTCAGTTCGAAAAATGTGAACTAGAATTAGATAACAGTCGCTATACCAATTTGGTAATGGAAGTTAGTAGTAAATCATACAGACCAACTACTGGATTAACTGTCTTCGAAACAAATTTAGTGGATATACCACCACCAGAATTTTTGGGAAACTTGACATTGAAGCATAGAAAGATACTACAACATGTCTATTTACAAAATGATTCCTTCAAATGGAAACTTAACATAATAGGATCATTCAGTATTGGAATATTGGTTATTTC
The DNA here is from genome assembly GCF_030247195.1 of Topomyia yanbarensis. Taxonomy (NCBI): domain Eukaryota; kingdom Metazoa; phylum Arthropoda; class Insecta; order Diptera; family Culicidae; genus Topomyia; species Topomyia yanbarensis. Next base: position 36,992,063 of record NC_080671.1, on the reverse strand, counting down.
TATGGCAATTATTACTGTGTACATACTATCATGGAGATATAATAAAACAACCGTAGATGTCAATGTATCACCATCCGCCCCAATTGAGATACCTACTCCAAAAGTTTCATCGAATTTCTCCACTTCAGAGACCCTTCCAAATTCACCATTTCCAGATTTGTCTATCGAAAGATTCAAGGAACTCAATCAGTACATCAATATGCCGGTATCAGAAAGAAGCATTAAAAACTTTGATGGCAAAGTTATTTAAGAAGGGAGGAGTTAGCTGGTTCACACGCATCGTTCCCAGACGACAACATGCGATAATTAACTAGAAGCAGGGCTAGACGACAACATGCGCGCTCTAAGGAAAACAGTAACAACAACAGGTGTTCTGAGAAGCGCAGCTGGTTGCATCGCCTGGCTGAAGTTATATATAGGCCGTTAGGGAACATTATTGTTCAGTTCCAGTGTGACTATCAAATAAGCTAGTAGTGAATAAATTTTTTAAAACTTAAAATTATATAATAAGTTTTTAACTCGTCACCCGGTTCCTGCAGATCACAAAACAAAATACTGCCGCTTTGATTAACCATTTCATATTGTTAAGTTATTCCTACCGATAACGATGTCAGAAATAACATATCTCGGTAACGCTAAGAGAAATTACGAAAATAATGACCAATCTTTTCATACCATGAACATGATTCACACTACATCGTGTTGAAAATTCCATTGTAAGCTCAACAAGGAATTATAACGATAACAAACTAAGAAAATACGAAAATCGTGATTAAGCTCTTAAATCGCATTACTTCACGTGACAAATTCGAATGTGAGCTCATGACCAAAATAGCACGATACTGTAAAGTTAAATTGGGAAAATGACTGTGACTGTGCTACTGAAATCACAATAACCTTCCCGCGAAATCCGACAATTATCATGCGAATACGATATCACGATAACGTGGATAGGAGTTACGAAAATCGTGCCAAATTTCCTGAAATAATAATGTTTAGTTGTCAGCTCTATTAGTCAATGACATAGCTAACACAGATCAGTGTCCAGTGTATCCCCATTTTTTGGCGTCCCTTAATTTTATGGGAACACAAATAGTTTCATGTTTACAAGGATTATTATTGAAGATTTCACGAGCATGGTCACGAGTTTCGTGAATGGTTCTTTTTACAAAATCGATATCTTTTTCATGAATTTATTTATGAAGAGATTTTTTTCCGAATGCTTTTAAAGTCGAACCATACCCCTAGATGTTTAAACTTAAAAAACCTGAGCGGCAGTTTAACCCAACCCATCGATATAAGCTATAGCTGCACTGTTTATAAGTTTCTTTGATAATATGACTAAGTCAGCTTTATCCATGGCGAATTCGATAGCCAACTGCTGCACCAAAGTGAGCAATTTGTTAAACGTACCTTGAAATGGTCCTCGCAGGTCGACGACTTTGGGTTTCTTTAACGGATACCATGCCATCATCATCAATTTGCCTAAGCGTGATTTTTCAAGACATTGATGAATTTCATTTTATAGAAGCAGAAATCTCATGCAGCTAAATCGCCAAAGGTTGCCGAGGCGCCATCCGAAAAACACTTGTGCTTTTCAGACAACAAATTCAACAAAAATCAGTGGAAGGCAATACTGGTGCAGCTTTACTAAAAGATCATGACCGACGCGGCCCAGGATTGTTCTCTCGAACAATTTTCGGATACAGGGCAGCATTGTGATCGGTCGATACGAGTTGTGATCGGAGGACCAGCAATGAACCACTGTTCGTACCTTTTGGTCTTTCATCAATCTTTTCATTTGCTTTTCTAATGTTGTTTATTTAAGGTTATTTAATTTATGTACAAAGTTGGAACTCAAAAAATCATAGTACATACTTTTGAAAATATCTGTGCGAAGTTTCATCAAGATCGGAGCACCAGATTTCAAACTACAGCCGTTCGCAGCGCGTAGGTACTTCTGCGAATGAAGGTAACACAAAACTTGAAACATAATTATCTCGGAACTAAGCTTTTTGAAAAGTACCGTTGCGGTGAATGTGATATCTCAAAAACCATTCATCCGATTTTCATAAAGTTTTTGTTGAAATGTTTGTATTTACATTCTCGTGTACTTGAACGGCTCCTTTTTCATCTAAAATTTTTCGATTCTTTGCAATGGATTTTTGATTAAATTTTTGAACACTACGAAACTCAATTTTTTGGTCCACGTGTTTTTTTTGTAAGAAAATTTTTTTTATTGGGAAATCGATCCGTTCAAGTACACCACAATACATTTTTCTTCAATAATCTTTTTATTTTTTTTGATTTCAGTTGAGCGGTTCGGCTTGGAAAGCGTTCACCGCAAATCTCTGCCAAAATAACACGCTTCGGGGTATAGGCCATAACTCCACCAACCTTCAATATTTTGTTTTTTTGAAATTCGATAGTACTACAAACGAACTGTCTTTCGCTTTTTCAAATAAAATTTGCATAAAACACTTTAAAAAAATCACGAACCTAGCTCAATTTTTCGTCACAACTTTGTATAAAAACCCTTAAGCCGTGGTAAACCGATGTGCGGAGAACATTTTCGAGTACACTTCTGAGCACACTTTGTCCCACCAGGAAGAGGAAGATCGTCCTGGCTGTTCGCGCAGAGTACTCGTTTCGCCTGATCTTTCATCTTGACGTCAAAAATTAAAACCACGAACTCTTCCTTCGGAGGAAGTTTTGAATTTACCCAAATTTCACACAATGCCGATTCATCGTATTACGAATTGTGCCTGGATATACTGTAGGGAGAAATGTTATTCATTTCTAGTATGGAACGTCGGGGAATTTTATCTGTGTAGCACTAGGTTGAATCGCTGGATATAAGAGTTTTGATGTCCCAGAAATCACTGAAAACTCCTACTCATTTCAAAGATTTCCGAAACCACGAGCTACTTGATTCGGTTTTATCACAGCACTTCCTCGAGCTATTATTTCTGGGAATCCATCGGGCCTTTACGATTCTCTTAATAGAGTGTTCAGTTTCACACTCTTCAGTAAACATGGAAGTGTAGAAATTTGTCGTGGCCGGTGACATACAGTGCAGCTCTTTAGCATTTCTGTTTTTCTTTTAGCAATAGAAACACTTTTTAGCATCGCTACTGCAAAAATCATCGTTACGGTTCTCTCGGTATTTCTCACACCGTGTCTTGCTGCTACAGTGGGTGGCTGTATGATCCAAAAAGTTGGACAAACCCGGCGAAAACACCCCGAAACGAGGCTGATGGAGAATAAGATTAGTTCTAATCCTCCGCCATTCTTGCTGTGCACAAATGTTTCTAATTCAGAAATTTAGCCAACTGAAGCAAAAGCGAGCCAACCCCACACTTCAGCAGACCTTCTCAATTGAGCCCGGTCTCGGTAAGCACACCGTCGATCTCAACATCCCGAGCAGATACACAGACACGGTATTTCGTCGTAAAAAGTTACTCCTCTTTGCCTGTTCCAGGGCGCTGACAGAAACGCTAAATTCGTTTGGCTGAACTTTAGCGATATCGACAAGAACCGAGTCAGATCTCACGGTATATCAATGATGTTAATAGGAACCTAGGAGAAATATTCGAACACAGCTCCATTTTGGTCTTGGGGATGTCGGTCGTGGGAGATTTTTCCCATCAGCCAACATTATTATGTTAGCCTGGAGGTATAACCTGAGAAAACGGAAAATACAAGCAAAAGGGAAAATTATCTTTGACTGTAGAAACTTGTAGCAACAGTAATCAGCAAACTCGTTTTCGGTGGATCGTATAGCCCCTTAACGAAGGGCCCACTCAATTAGCCACCAGCTATTGCTCGAAGACTTTTATTTTTCTTTCTTCAGGTACTAAACTACTAAAGCTTTGTTTCAGTCGACGGCCAATGAAACGAAAACTTTTATCCGCAACAGTGATCATAACAGATAAGAGACGATTACAGTGGGACATCTATTCTACCACTAGCAGATCAGATTCTATTCAATATTTGCTCTATGATTAGAAGAGCAAATCCAGTAGAATAGCCCTTATATTTATTTGTTTATATCATGTTAGTGACTCTAACAAGTTGGTAAGTATCAATTTGTGGTGATCAAGTCTGTCTGCCAGATGCTGATGAGACGAAGTCGAAACGCGTCGTTGGCTGGCTAAGTTGAATGAACAAGACGAAATCGGAACTATTCACTAATGTGTATTAGAGATGGGAAGACTGATGCAATTTCGAGAGCGAATCGTACCCGATTCACCCACGAGCAGAAATTTGACGGATACAGTGACTCATTTGGGAATATTAAAGAAATGTCTGTTTGATGTTGATTTGGAGTAGATTTTAAACCCATATAAATACTCAAGTGCACAATGAATAGAAATCACAACTATAACTTTTATAAAAAGTATTCCGTTTAAAAAATTGTTATTATACATTCCATAATATGTGCCATGATTCTATTCTGAATTATTAATTCAAATAACTTAATAGAAGAGTGTGAAAAGATTGGTCGGAAACCGGATGCTTTTGCTGGGCTTTTATCTAGGGTTTATAGTACTGGAATGTTTTTATCAAAAAAAAAAAAAAATACCAGAGCGACAAAAATACTATGTTGTTGCTATCAATACACCAAGCAATCAATTTCTACAGCTTTGCTGCTTATCCACTGCACAGTACAGTATCGTTCCTCCTGCTGAGCAGTAAAATCCGAAAAACACAGAAATGAAACGCGCCTCTACTACGAGAATTACCATTGCGACTGACTTTAAATAAATTAGTGTTAGACCAAATGTGCGCATGGTGGAATAGTTCCAAAAGGTGATAGCGGCGATAATCCTCACGGAAGTGGCTACATCTTTGGTGTAATGTGGTACTGCCAACGTTCACAGCATTTAAGCCGAGGCTGGAAGCGTCATCGTGAATAATTTCATGCAACACAACATCAAATTCAATAACATTTGAGCCAAGTTTCTCGTGTATATGGATGATGATGGAGTCAAAGTTCGTCGATTGGTACCGCGCATTAACTTAGAGTTCCTTAAAGGAATCCTATCGATATAAGGAGAATTGAAATCCATTAGTTGAAGAAACTTTTTCTTATGTATTTCCAACAGTTCATGTTGTGAGAATCCAGATGACGAAATATATTCCTTCTTAACTGGTTTTGGATGTAAATCACATATAATCAAATAACGCTGATCACAAACTCAGCTCAGATCCCTACGTGCCCTATTCGGAGTCTAAGTCAGCGTTCGTTCTTTTATAGATTAATATTTATCAGCAAAATGTAAATAGGCGTTACGCCCGAAAGTTATTATTTCGGCATACAGTGAATAATGGGAAACAATCCGAATATCGCTTATGGGGCATTAAAAAAAAGAATCAATAGATATTTTATTCGTGCTAGTTCAAAATACATGAATGAATGAAGGATCGATTTTCGAATAAATAGTTAAAATAGTTAGGAGTTATATTCGTTAACCTTCTAATGCCACTTTGCTGGTCGATTTTTGAAACAGGTATACATTGTATTATTTTGCTCATCAAAAACTCTGCATTGTACCGAACATACCGGTAGTTATATTTATTCAGCACCGGTATTTCGATACCAAGAACGTGTCGGTATTCCCGGGATTTTCGGTACCGGAACTACCCTACTTTTATCTGACTTCAAAGTGGAGTGGAGTGGATAACAATTCAGGTAAAAATTATTTAAATTATTAGGAACACAAATTGAGTCTCCGTTTTTTTTGGAGCTAGCGTCAATCCGGCGCTAGTTTAGTCCTGTCACTAAGTTAATGTCGGATTCTGATGAGACAAAGTCAAAACGCAAATTCCATAACTAATTCTAAATGGATATTACATTATCATTTATTCATCCTTCAGCAGTAATCATAACTTAATTGAAGCCAGTTGACTGCAGCAACTTCCGGCAACGGAACAGAACGAATGTAGCTACAAACAAATTTCAATTTAAATTTTCACAATAACTCCAAATTGAGTTCCGCTGGGGAAAAAACTTCGTTCCAGAAGTTACCGGTGCCAGATAAGAATGGAATATCAACTTGCTCGGTCTCGAAGAAGGCTACAGTAGTCACAAAATAGAGCAACAATTCTTACGTTCTTTTTTCGTTTCCACTCAAGTTAAAACTCCACCAGACAAGGGGTTGACTTTCGGGAAATCGGGGTAAAAACTTTCCCACTTCCCTTCTGCGCCAATGCTTTCACGAAGCGAGCTGCAGCGCGAATGAAAGTACGCACTAGGTAAGTGCATTTCTTCCGTTTGCCAACCAGTCTCTGTCAGCGAAACAAGAGGGAACTTTCGAGCGATGAAAAAACATGTAAATTACATCAAATCGACGAGGAATCAAGTTTCCTGGATGCATTTCTTGTTGCACGTTTTTACTTGGTTTGTTGTTGAATGAATGGCATCAGGAGAAGTTATTGAATTTTAAATGGTAATGAAATTTGACTCCTAGAGCGAGGGGCGTTACCGTCCGTAGATCGAGGCCACGATAGTTGAAGTGTGTTTTGATAGCAAATTAATTGAAGTTCTTGTGTTCAATAGCCCCGCATAAGAGGGATCCCTGCTGGGAGTTTGCATACATTAGAGCTGTACCCCGAAGCTTCAATTTGGCGACCTTTCTGTGAGAACTTTTGCACACCTTCCCGAAGACGCTGCGAGGTCAATGGCTTGTAATATTATAAACCAAAGTCAATGGAAGGGTTGAGAGAAGCTGAAACAATGGCCTCTAGGTAGCCGCGTAAACCTGGCTTCCTACAAATTTCCCATATTTCATAATAAATCTTTGACCCAACCTTGTCTGAGGATCTACAATGGACTCACCCATAATCCGCCCTGTTTGTTTGTTTTCAATTAAATAGGACGATCGAGAAAGGAATATATGCTGAGAAGACTCTCTGTTCCACTATGGGAATTCCGATGCAGTTCCGGGTCACAGAGGATTAAAGTGAGTGCATCTCAATTAAGGACGGTGCTAAAATAACCCCTTCCAGAGAATGAGCAAAGTGATAGGTCAATCTACGGACCTGACCAGCACAATAGCATCCCAAATCGTTATCCTTTCCAGATTAAAAACAACGATAAAGTTTACCAAGAATAGAGCATAAGGTATTTTCCAAAGCTACGTCAAAACCAAACGACAGTTACGAGTCGTAATTAGGGTTCGCAGTACCGACCCTTGTTGGCGAGAACCGGTACTACGGTACTGAAGCCCTCAGTACCGGTAGTACCGGTAAAGTACCGGTACTCGAATATTTTTTTAAAAAAATCGAAAAAAGCTTCAAAGTGAAATTGAATGCTTAAACTGATGACCTTATTCTCAGATGATTGATTTGTGCTGATCAAAAAAAACATGTTTATTGTGTAACATGTGTAAACGCAGCACTTTTTTTATTTCGATATCTAGGCCACTTTGAAATCAATAACTGCTAAGCGGTGCGACTTTCTTCGATTTCACAGATTGTAAATGTAAGAAACCCTATTAACAACAGTAAATCAAAGCGATCTCCGAGCAGGTTGCTCGCATTTCCCCACTTGCTTTTCTGTAAATTTGCTTCGACCTTTATGTTGTTTGCCTACTGTTCTCTAATGTATACCAACGCTCCTTGCTTTCCTGTAAACTATGGAGTTTTGCTGTCATCAATAATTACAAATCGCCCCATTTGAAGCAGTTCACCAAGTCTAAAATTGTTAGCTACTAAATCGCTGTTCGTTCTTTTATCGATAAAGGTTTAAGAGCAAACCAAATACAAAAAATGACTTAGACCATAGTCTTATTACGCGCCACCCAGTGAACAATGGAAACCAATTAGAATGCGGCTAATAAAAAAAATCATAGCAAATTTTTACGTCTCTGACACTAGAAATTTAGTACAAGATCGTTAAAATTTAATTTCTCAGCGCAGTCGCGAATAGTTTTTTTTTTCTTGTGTTGCCTTCTTTGTCGTTGAGAACTGATGTGTCCACTACCAGGGCGCTCTCTGTGCGAGCCTTTTGGTGTGGGGGTGATAGGCGGGCCTATTTAAAAAAAAAAGATTGGTAAAATATAATTTCGACAAAATAGTGCCCGAATTTGAACATTCCGTTTAGTACAACGGGAGCTAGTAATGTTTAACTTCCAGAATTATTATGATCATGGCCCCACCTCATTCCCCCACAAAGGTGTTAGCTCAACGATATTTCTAGAAGGTAATTAAAATAAGAAAAAGTCGTCTTGCAGACCGATATTTTGAAACAGATCCCCCTAGAGAGTCCAAATAATTTTCATAAAAAAATTGTATGGTACCGAAAATACCGGTACTGGCTTTTGTTCAGTACCGGTATTACGGTACCAAAAATGGGTCGGTATTCCCGGGATTTTCGGTACCGGTATTACCGGTACCACAACCCTAGTCGTAATTGATTACAACAGCGATTACAAGCAACTTTCGAGATGCCACGGGGCGGGATTTCGGGTAACCCCAAAGTCGCACCTGAGCTGCCATTTTTTCTCTGGTCCATACGAAAGACGAAGGGTGCACCAGCAGCTCAGCTGTAACCAGAGCTATAGATAAACCTTCTTCATTAGTATGCCCAGAATTAATTTTCCGTTTGTAGGGTGAACCCTTTTCCGGAAAACTTTTCCCATTGTTCGGTGCATTATCTTCCTAATTATTTTTGACATGAGTGACTGACATGTCAGTCATGGATAAAGGTCCGTTTTTCTTCGGGGTTTTCTTTCGATGCGCACCAAGTTGCAGCCGAGTTCCCAGCAACCCCATCCCAGGTCGTGCCACCATCGGCAACCAAGCAGCAAGGTGAGATAAATCTGCTGCGAGGTGAAACTGAAGGATGCAAATGAAATTCCCTCGCTGCATCTCATCGACGCGGCCCATCCGGAAGGAAGTCAATGAGAGAAGGGTTAATATGTTTTTATTTCCGCTATTGTTGTTTTTATGTTTTGTTTTCATTTCCACGAGAGGTACCGGATTTTTTTTCGTCGCTGGCTTTTTACGCTATCGTTTCGGTTGTCTTCGATTCCATCAAGGGATCAAGAAATGTGCGTGATTTGAAAGCAATTTACATGTGTAATTTTTGACAAGCGGCTCACCGATGCGAATGCGTTGACAAATTTTCGTAGTTTACGAGTTCGTATTGTATTTACAGAGCAATAATCGTAAATTTATAAAATTGCCCAATGGTGTAGAAATGCAGATTTATTCGTCTGAGCAGGTCCAGAAATCTCAATGCATTTAGAATGTATTACAACCAAACTGTTGATATTTCAACTGCACTAAACAAAATGCGTCATGCCATATATTGAAATCATATCAATAGCACATCACAGAGAATGAAACTCTCATGTTCCCGGTCTTTAGAAATAAATAGATTACTTGAAATTACTGCTACGCTTCAAGCTCGTATTACTTTCTTCCTATAATTAAACTCGAGAACTATTCCTGTTTTTGACATAAACTTTATCAGAAATCAGCATCTATTAACTCGATCGACACGTTCTCCATGTTATTCGGAGATTTATTCCTTATCATATCTTCTCATCAGTTTTCAGAAGAGAAGGGAAAGGGTGGTGAAAGAAAAAGGTAGGAAACCTAGATTCTTCAATAATGACCCTTACTGATAAAGCCTATAGCTCTTTATCCCACTGAATTAAGAACAATAGCGTACTCGGGAGTTCTAGCTCCTTGCATTACATTTCTGCCAGGCAGTTATATAACAATTGATATGAAGTTCCGTAATCGGATTCACAAAGATCACACGAATAATACTCAGCACGCTGAGTACTAGCCATGTGATTATTGAGATTGCAATCACTAGAATACTGAAGTTGCGCTTGGAAAAAATGCAACAAATTCTTTGTCATTTTTACCAAGAGATGCCCAAAAGCGAATCTTGTTGTTTATCCAACAAATAAACAGTGGTAAAACTGGTTTTGGACCAACAAAGTCAGTCGCAGTGCCCGCTCGTCCTCCCATTCATTTCCAGTAATGCAGGAATGACCTAAAATAAATTGTTTTACCGAAAATTCCCTGTTGAAGTGCTGATTGTACCCCACACAAAATCGCCAAGATTTTTACTCGGAATACGGCACAGTTCTGTGTGATTAATTGTACGATTTATTCGGATACTGGATACCCCAACGTACTCAACTTGAACTGCGACAATAATTCTAGAGTCAAAGAACTGCAACGGACGAGCTCCGGTTGTAATCCTTCGTTGCGTGAAAAGTACCATTGTTGTTAGTCCAACATGAACGCACCAGTACTCGACAACACATACGGCTTGATGCATCAAATCAAAAATTTATTTATTGCGAATACCGGTGATCATTATATGATAATCATAGGCGAAACCATACGTCGGAAACCCAAGCTCATTAAGTTTCTTCAACAAACCGTCGACGACAACTTTACATACAAGTAGTTACAGCACACCACCTTGAGGACATCTACAGACACTACATATGTCGGTTGCTAAGCATTGCGTGTAACCAGTCCGTGATATATGAAGGTACTCCATGACCTCGTGCTGCTTCCAAAACCGATTCGAAAGACACGTTGTCAAAAGCACCTCTAATATTAAGAAAAATCCTAAACTTGATTGCTTGACTTTTTCAATCTTATAGACAACATTGTATAACAGGATGGTAGTAGACTTCCCCCACTGATATGTACGTTGAATTGCATGCAGCAGCCAACTTCCGATTGAGAGTTCCACTGATTTGAGAAGTAAAGTTGGTCTAAAGCTCTATGTCTCATCATAAGTAACGACGACCTTTGGGAATTAATTTTACAATTATTTCCCGCCATGCTAATGGATTGTATCCTGTTGTAAGACTACAAGTAAGAACTTTTTTCAAAATATGCTTGAAGTGTTCATATCCTTTTGGACGTACAACTGTTATGAAACCATCATTTCCAGAAAAATTTCCAAGAATCAGAGCTACCTGAAAAGAACTCAGGGGTTTTCGTCGCCTCCCTACATCCTGGAAAAAGTGTGTCAGCAAGACAGTTGAGTATTTCATTTTCTTCAGACAAATATTCTTCATTAGTAGTTCTAAGCGAACTGACATGAAAGTATTTCCATTTCAAAAGTGAGACTTAAGACATTTGTACATAGGCTTTTCCAACCACTTCGCTCAGAGGATCGGGAGCATTTCTGTAAGTTTTGCGAGGCAACTTAAATGACTCCGACCAGTCTCTGGGTCTGCGATTCCAAGCTCTTCTACATAACTTTTCGAGTCTAGCAAGTTCGGTATTCCGCCAAGTAGTTGCACTAGAAGCACACATAACTCGAAGCAGGTAAGCCCTTTGATATACTGCTACAATGAGTGAGTTTGTTTTACCCACGACCTCATCCAAGTCACTTGGAGTTTCAATCATGGGAAAACACCCATAAAACCTAGTCGTCGAGCCCTAGTCCTAGAGATCCTAGTTCCTAGGTTTGGGATAACGATATGTCCAGCGATCAAATACGATGTACTTATGATCAGATAACGACGGTTCGAGCTCGTTGAGTACGAAGCAGTTTTCCAACTCATGCGTAATACTGTCAGAGCAGTGAGTTACATCTAACACCTCTTTCCTGCCTGATCGTGCAAATGTTGAGCGACTTCTTGCATGGAGTGTATGCAGATTTGTACTGCTTAAGTATTCCATCAATTCAGTGGCTCTCCAATTGATATATGAGCCCCAAATTATGTGGTAAGTATTCGTATCACTGCTGATTAAGAGTGAAAACCCATTTCTGCCACAGTATAGTACAGCCCTTATGAAATCATCAGTTTTTCGTAAAAAAAATCGCTATTTCAAGCTCAAAAATTGCATTCAAAAATTCTCAAGAAAATCGGTTGAGTGGCTTTTCGGCAATCGTGATCTCAGAAAACTTAGTTTTGACAAAAACGACAATTCGAGAAATTAAACTTCAAGTTACCACTGTTCTTGGTAGAAGAAGTGCGCTTGGAAGCTCTGTAACTTTTGATCTATTTCTCGGATCTCTAGAGGAAATTCTCAAGGAGTTGTACTTTCAAATAAAGTAATAATTTTTTTTTCTGATTTTTTGAAAAATAGAAAGCTGTGTGTTACACTTTCTGTAGCGTGAAATGTTTGTGTAACATAAATCACCACTATCCGCTATGTTCGTTCATTTTATTCGTTAATATTTTGTTTGAATTTATTTACATGAACATTTATGTTAGCCTAGCTAGATTAGATAATGTTTGTTACATGTTTGTAAATCAAAATGTCGATTTTGGACAGGCTGCAATTCATTTTAGCTGCCGAAAACTTCTGCAGAATCTGCTGTTTAGCAAACGACAGCAGGAGGAGATTTAACCTCGAGAGTAACGACTTTGCGGAATAAAAAGCTCCGGTGAAAACCGTTTTTTTGGCGGGAAGAAAACATCCCGCAAGAGAGAAATATCGGGCCCATCGAGATTACCCGTGTGTATGGAAGAAAATACATTCCCGCGACAGATCCGGCCAGTCGAAGTCCGAAAGAAATCGCCCCGCCTGTCCACCAACAGCAACAGCCAACAAAGGAGACGAGAATTAGGACAAGGTTAGATAAAATTAGTTTATTTTCCTTTTTTGTTCTTCGTTACTACAAAAATTCGGAATTTCCGGCAGAGGTTTATTGGCCACCCTGTTAAATAGGGTCCGTCGGGCAAAGAAAAGTGGGAAAACCCCTACTTACAACCTTATACCAAATATGAACTTGTTCAGTTTTGGTTTACACAGAAGAATTTATTAGTGTGTATGTGAAAAAATATTTAAAATTGGCTATCGAAATAGCTAAATCCCAAAATCCCCAAATATATAGCTTGGTGTTTAATGATCACCATTCCCAACGATTACGAAGTGGTCAGACTTTGTTGTAAAAAGATGGCACCCCTCGGTATAATACTGTATTTTAACGTGGTCCGGGCCTTTACCACTTAAGCAGTATGCTATATTTCACCCTAAGGAGGAAAATTTGGTAAAAACCAAAATTTCTCACTAGAGTGAAAATTTGTTGGTAAAAACCAGTCTTTGTACAGGAGGGCACAAATCCTTATTTCATACTATGTTGCGTTTCGGCTTCGCCTCTTCAGAAACCGACACTAACGTATTGTCGGAATAGATTAGCGCCGGCTTGACGCAAATCCCTTAAAACTAAAACACACTATGTGTTTCAATCAAACGACTGATCAAACGTGATGTCCCGTTCGAGCAGAAGTTCTGTTTATGCCGATGAGACACAAGTGAAGCCGAAACTTGTCTTGGCTTAGCAGGCCTATGCGAAAGCACTATGCTATATTTCACCCTAAGGAGGAAAATTTGGTAAAAACCAAAATTTCTCACTAGAGTGAAAATTTGTTGGTAAAAACCAGTCTTTGTACAGGAGGGCACAAATCCTTATTTCATACTATGTTGCGTTTCGGCTTCGCCTCTTCAGAAACCGACACTAACGTATTGTCGGAATAGATTAGCGCCGGCTTGACGCAAATCCCTTAAAACTAAAACACACTATGTGTTTCAATCAAACGACTGATCAAACGTGATGTCCCGTTCGAGCAGAAGTTCTGTTTATGCCGATGAGACACAAGTGAAGCCGAAACTTGTCTTGGCTTAGCAGGCCTATGCGAAAGCACTATGCTATATTTCACCCTAAGGAGGAAAATTTGGTAAAAACCAAAATTTCTCACTAGAGTGAAAATTTGTTGGTAAAAACCAGTCTTTGTACAGGAGGGCACAAATCCTTATTTCATACTATGTTGCGTTTCGGCTTCGCCTCTTCAGAAACCGACACTAACGTATTGTCGGAATAGATTAGCGCCGGCTTGACGCAAATCCCTTAAAACTAAAACACACTATGTGTTTCAATCAAACGACTGATCAAACGTGATGTCCCGTTCGAGCAGAAGTTCTGTTTATGCCGATGAGACACAAGTGAAGCCGAAACTTGTCTTGGCTTAGCAGGCCTATGCGAAAGCACTATGCTATATTTCACCCTAAGGAGGAAAATTTGGTAAAAACCAAAATTTCTCACTAGAGTGAAAATTTGTTGGTAAAAACCAGTCTTTGTACAGGAGGGCACAAATCCTTATTTCATACTATGTTGCGTTTCGGCTTCGCCTCTTCAGAAACCGACACTAACGTATTGTCGGAATAGATTAGCGCCGGCTTGACGCAAATCCCTTAAAACTAAAACACACTATGTGTTTCAATCAAACGACTGATCAAACGTGATGTCCCGTTCGAGCAGAAGTTCTGTTTATGCCGATGAGACACAAGTGAAGCCGAAACTTGTCTTGGCTTAGCAGGCCTATGCGAAAGCACTATGCTATATTTCACCCTAAGGAGGAAAATTTGGTAAAAACCAAAATTTCTCACTAGAGTGAAAATTTGTTGGTAAAAACCAGTCTTTGTACAGGAGGGCACAAATCCTTATTTCATACTATGTTGCGTTTCGGCTTCGCCTCTTCAGAAACCGACACTAACGTATTGTCGGAATAGATTAGCGCCGGCTTGACGCAAATCCCTTAAAACTAAAACACACTATGTGTTTCAATCAAACGACTGATCAAACGTGATGTCCCGTTCGAGCAGAAGTTCTGTTTATGCCGATGAGACACAAGTGAAGCCGAAACTTGTCTTGGCTTAGCAGGCCTATGCGAAAGCACTATGCTATATTTCACCCTAAGGAGGAAAATTTGGTAAAAACCAAAATTTCTCACTAGAGTGAAAATTTGTTGGTAAAAACCAGTCTTTGTACAGGAGGGCACAAATCCTTATTTCATACTATGTTGCGTTTCGGCTTCGCCTCTTCAGAAACCGACACTAACGTATTGTCGGAATAGATTAGCGCCGGCTTGACGCAAATCCCTTAAAACTAAAACACACTATGTGTTTCAATCAAGAACTTCTGCTCGAACGGGACATCACGTTTGATCAGTCGTTTGATTGAAACACATAGTGTGTTTTAGTTTTAAGGGATTTGCGTCAAGCCGGCGCTAATCTATTCCGACAATACGTTAGTGTCGGTTTCTGAAGAGGCGAAGCCGAAACGCAACATAGTATGAAATAAGGATTTGTGCCCTCCTGTACAAAGACTGGTTTTTACCAACAAATTTTCACTCTAGTGAGAAATTTTGGTTTTTACCAAATTTTCCTCCTTAGGGTGAAATATAGCATAGTGCTTTCGCATAGGCCTGCTAAGCCAAGACAAGTTTCGGCTTCACTTGTGTCTCATCGGCATAAACAGAACTTCTGCTCGAACGGGACATCACGTTTGATCAGTCGTTTGATTGAAACACATAGTGTGTTTTAGTTTTAAGGGATTTGCGTCAAGCCGGCGCTAATCTATTCCGACAATACGTTAGTGTCGGTTTCTGAAGAGGCGAAGCCGAAACGCAACATAGTATGAAATAAGGATTTGTGCCCTCCTGTACAAAGACTGGTTTTTACCAACAAATTTTCACTCTAGTGAGAAATTTTGGTTTTTACCAAATTTTCCTCCTTAGGGTGAAATATAGCATAGTGCTTTCGCATAGGCCTGCTAAGCCAAGACAAGTTTCGGCTTCACTTGTGTCTCATCGGCATAAACAGAACTTCTGCTCGAACGGGACATCACGTTTGATCAGTCGTTTGATTGAAACACATAGTGTGTTTTAGTTTTAAGGGATTTGCGTCAAGCCGGCGCTAATCTATTCCGACAATACGTTAGTGTCGGTTTCTGAAGAGGCGAAGCCGAAACGCAACATAGTATGAAATAAGGATTTGTGCCCTCCTGTACAAAGACTGGTTTTTACCAACAAATTTTCACTCTAGTGAGAAATTTTGGTTTTTACCAAATTTTCCTCCTTAGGGTGAAATATAGCATAGTGCTTTCGCATAGGCCTGCTAAGCCAAGACAAGTTTCGGCTTCACTTGTGTCTCATCGGCATAAACAGAACTTCTGCTCGAACGGGACATCACGTTTGATCAGTCGTTTGATTGAAACACATAGTGTGTTTTAGTTTTAAGGGATTTGCGTCAATCCGGCGCTAATCTATTCCGACAATACGTTAGTGTCGGTTTCTGAAGAGGCGAAGCCGAAACGCAACATAGTATGAAATAAGGATTTGTGCCCTCCTGTACAAAGACTGGTTTTTACCAACAAATTTTCACTCTAGTGAGAAATTTTGGTTTTTACCAAATTTTCCTCCTTAGGGTGAAATATAGCATAGTGCTTTCGCATAGGCCTGCTAAGCCAAGACAAGTTTCGGCTTCACTTGTGTCTCATCGGCATAAACAGAACTTCTGCTCGAACGGGACATCACGTTTGATCAGTCGTTTGATTGAAACACATAGTGTGTTTTAGTTTTAAGGGATTTGCGTCAAGCCGGCGCTAATCTATTCCGACAATACGTTAGTGTCGGTTTCTGAAGAGGCGAAGCCGAAACGCAACATAGTATCACTTAAGCAGTATTGTATCACATAGAAATTTTACACGTTAACATACAAACGCTTGAGCTCTTCTCGATCATCCATGTATACCGACGCTCGCGATCTTGCAAACACTCCAGTAATAAAGTGAACTTTTTAGCATTTATAAATTTACAAATGCGGTCTCAAACGCGAACCTATGAACGCCCGAATTTGCGCGATCATGAATTGATCACGTCCGAAAGTCTCTATCGTCGGCCTAGGAACATAGGTCCATGCATTCAGTTAGACATGTAAAAAATAATGTTCATGTTCACTAGACAACACGTTCCATGGCGACATGACCGGGAACTCTAATAATACGGCAGAATTAACTTACTGTCTTCTAGTATACGAACCTTACACTGAAAATGCAAACGCAAATGGCCACATGGCACAGTGTTCGCAATGGTACCAAAACGTGCGTTTAATTAATGGTGCTCTAGGAGTTGATTTTAGCGATTTGGTGTGTTAGAAAAACTTTTTCAGAATGGAAGCCCCCTTCTTTTGATGTATACTGAATTGTGATTAATCCACCTAAAAGTGAGATAGAAAATTTATTTACACTAACTTTTAAGATAGAGGCACGATGTCAATGACAAAGTTATAGTAAATTCTATTGTGAGAAAACTTGTTGAACATGCAAACTCTCCAAAATGTAATGGTGTTGAGATAAAGCACGTTGTTTGTGGGAGGCACCCAAAAAATCATTTTTTTATTATAACTTTTTTCTGAGATTTTTGCAATTCTTCAAATGTTCTATGAAGTTGTTGAAATTAAGAAATGGCAGATATTTGTCGAAGACGTCAACAATTTTTATTTCAAAACTTAGTTATTAAATAAAATGGGTTAAAAATACCGCCATTTTGAATGACAATTACTAAGAGATGTGGAAATATGTGGAAGACATTTCGATTCTATGAGAAAGACAGTGAAAAGTACTATAAGAAAAAATCCTACTCACAGCGGGCATCCACCGGCCTGTATATAAAAATACTTTTCGACAATGCATGTTTTTCATTTTGTAACAAAATAAGTACGACTTTTTCAACATAAATTTTTAGTGATTTTTTTCTATGTGTCGAATATTCTAAAAAATCATTGAGAGTAATAAATACACATATAAATCGTGAACTTTGAATTTCTGTTATCTGAAACTATTCATAAATTAACAGGATTTGTAAAGTGAACACTAGAGACGTCCAAAAAGGTTTACTGTATTTTCATGAGAATGAACCATAGCAAAGAGTATTAGATATCATTTTCACGAAACGACTGTGTAGTCAGAGTTGCTACTTAGGATCCGACTTGCCAGAAAATCTTTAGAAAAATATTTTCACCTATATATTGCATCTCTGTCAAATTTTAACCGTCAAAAAGGCAAGGGGTCTCAGAGGCTCGGCTAGTTACAGTTCCCTAGTTTCAATGAACTTGTAATTGGAAATACAAATGATCGAGCGTTTTCGGGCTTTCGATTCTCTCACCGGTAAAACGACAAAAAAGAGGCTCTTGATTTCATTGCGTCTTAGAAGCGATGCTTTATGAAGTCACAATTTTCGCTTGCCTTTTTGAGGGTTAATTTCAAATATTTAATCATTCAATGCGTGCTTGCAAAAGAATTATTGACAATTACGGCCACGTAATCGTTTCATGAGAACTGCATATAGGGTAGACGAGTCCTTATCCATCTCATTAGTCGGGATGTCACAATATTTCGTTGATAACTCGACTTAGAGTGACTGGATTGCGCTTAAGTAAGTATCACCATCTTTCCTTCGTTCATAAGAAGCAGTACAGTTAGACTTTTTGAGTCAATGCGTTGAATAGAGATAGCAAATACTTAGCTAACTAATGAGTTCCAATGGGTGGGATGAATAGAGGAGCTAAGATGAATTAGGGCGCAGTAACCCTAATACTGTTTGTAATGGTTTTTATTCTTGTAAAGACAGCCAAAAATTTTTGCACATTTTTTAGTTGATCACTTCTGTTGTTGTGCTAGTTTAGGAATAATTCGTAAGTTGGAGACTACAGAGCTAAGAGTTTTGGATTCATATGTGTACTTTGACATTTCCAAAGATTTTTTAGAATATTCGTAGAATAGAATAACACATAGAAACAATTGGTATAAAAAGTTATGCTTAAAATGTCATAATTATTTTGTTACAAAATGAAAAACATGCATTGCCGAAAAGTATTTTTTATATATAGGCCAGTGGATGCCCGTTGTGAGTAGGATTTTTTCTTATAGTACTTTTCACTGTCTTTCTCATGGAATCGAAATGTCTTCCACATATTTCCACATCTCTTAGTAATTATCATTCAAAATGGCGGTATTTTTAACCCATTTTATTTAATAACTCTTAAGTTTTGAAGTAAAAATTGTTGACGTCTTCGACAAATATCTGCAATTTCTTAATTTCAACAACTTCATAGAACATTTGAAGAATTGCAAAAATCTCAGAAAAAAGTTATAATAAAAAAATGATTTTTTGGGTGCCTCCCACAAACAACGTGCTTTATCTCAACACCATTACATTTTGGAGAGTTTGCATGTTCAACAAGTTTTCTCGCAATAGAATTTACTATAACTTTGTCATTGACATCGTGCCTCTATCTTAAAAGTTAGTGGAAATAAATTTTCTATCTCACTTTTAGGTGGATTAATCACAATTCAGTATACATCAAAAGAAGGGGGCTTCCATTCTGAAAAAGTTTTTCTAACACACCAAATCGCTAAAAGCAACTCCTAGAGCACCATTAATTAAACGCACGTTTTGGTACCATTGCGACCACTGTGCATGGATACAAAATGTAATTTATGCTCTCGAATTTACATACACGCTATTTCACACAACCCTCGTGATAAAACACGTTAACATACCAATGCTCGTGCCTCTCGCCATGATACACAACGGTGAACATAAGCCCAATCATCCACTTACAACTACACCCAACATTCCGAAAACACAAGTCCGTTAACTAAATTAGTGTCGGATTCTGATGAGACGAAGTCGAAACGCAAATTCAATAACTAATTTAGTTATAGATTTTGTGCTCTTCACGCGCAAAGATGGTTTTAAACAATTTTCTCCTTAATGGAGAAAACATAGTTTTTACCAAAATTGTTCTCCATTAAAGAGAAATAAAACATAGTAGATGTTTTGATTTTACGCAAAATGGCGCACTTTTGAGTGAAAAAAACTCCGAAAATGTCTTAAAAATCGACACAAATTTGTTAATTAAAAAAATTAAACGATAAAAAAATGAAATCCTACGTACGTCGCTGGAGAAATCAATTTTGAATGTACACTCAGGTTTTTTTTACGCGGGGGATACAGGCCGCGTAAATGAAAACCGCGTGAATCTCAAAATCCGCGTAAATGAAAACCGCGTATATTTCAAAATCCGCGTAAAAACCGCGTAAAAAAAACTTAAGTACTGTAAAAATTTCAAAGCTATCAAAAATCATTTGCTCGAGTTACATTTTCGGCCAGCTTAAAAAAGTGGTTTCGAGAAAAACGCGGTAAAGTTTTCAGTACCCACGGGATATACAAAAGAGGCGCTGCGGCAGAATTGAAAATTGGGCGGTGTAACGCCTTAAGATGAAGTGACAGTCAAGGTTATTATTACTGAAGACACTACTAAAGTGTTCGCGGAAGAGACTTCAAATTTCTTCTGTGGAGGTTACTTCTTCATCGCCATTGAAGTCCGCTTTCGTTCCTCTTTTCATTCACGTATTTCCAAAACCTTTTGGGATTGGATTTCAGGTTATCCTAAAGTCTTTGCTGATAACCTGCGAATAAGTGGTTGTTCAGCTGTTTGAACGAGTTGTTAATTGTTGTATAACGTGATTGAAGGAGGTCTATTCGATGTTTAGAAATTATTTTTAATGCTGATCTTTTGCCGTTTTCATGCGTTTTAGTCGGTTGATTGACCATTTAGGTTTTCAGGAAAGCCAGTTGATTTGTTTAGGAACGAATTGGTCGATAGCGTAAAGCAAGACGTGGGTAATTTTTCAGCGGCCTGATTTGCATTGCAATTGGCAAACACGTCGTCCCAGTTGATATTTTCGAGTAACAGGTTCAGAGAGGTAAAAGCAGATAGGTTGGCTCAATCGGTTACTATCAGATGTTTTACTCGGAGTAACTTGTTTAACTGGATCATAACAGTATCTGATTTACAGTATTTTGTTCTGTGAACTTACCACGAACACGATTTGTAGCACCATAATATCTTTTTGGTGCTCAGCGCAGTTTCTAGGGTTGCAACCCCTCCGGGTTTGACTCGAAGGCTCCGGATTTTGGAGACGATCTGCGGGCCTCCGGGTTTTACATAAATTTCTCCGGGTCCAATAATTTTAATTGAATTTGTTATTTACGGTGTTAATGTTGGATGCTCCTGCAACAGTCCTTAACTGTTAGCTGGTGAGAAAAGCTTTGCTCCTTTGTTGGAACGTCCCTAGTGAATTAGACAATGGAGAGACATTTCGATCTCCTCTTATCAGAATCCGACACTAACTTAATGACAGGACCAAATTAGCGCCGGATTGATGCTCCAAATATGAAAAAACCTTTTGTGTTTCTGAGCAAGAAAAGGAGTTCTGATTAAGCTGCTGAGAATTCTTGAAACCTCCCGAGTGATTGTGATGACGAATAATCGTTTTTTTGCACCCTGCGGAAAATTCCGGAACACAGCGCGGTGTGCTTCCCGTACGTTACCGCTTTCCTGTCTGCTTCCACGACTTCTCCTGTTAGTTTTGGCAGAAAGTAATGCTTGTTCGGTTTATACTCCACAGCGAGAGTGGCCGATGCTTTTAGACTTTAGACTTTACACTTCCACTTGACATGCAGAGAATCGACAATCGTACCATCTTCAAGGCTAGATTGAAACAGTACTTTAAACATAGGCTTAACGAAATATTTAATTAATGATATTGTTTTGTAATTTAATGTAAACATCCGTCAGCAGTATTTAACTTTAATTTAATTTATAATGTGGATCCCTTAACAGGAAATCTATTTCCACTGGGATTCCACCTTAGTTAATTATCTTAAACTAATTGCACATCAATAAATGTCTGTCTCAGCTCAGTTTGTTTTATTTGTTTTGTTTGTTTTTGTTGCCATTGTTCATGGGCTGAGACAAGTTGCGTCCACTACCAGGGGGCTCTTGTATGAGTTCTTTGGTGTGGGGGAGTGTGGTGGGCAATTAAAAAAAAAAAAAAAAAACTTAAAGAAAAAAAAAAAAAAAAAAAAAAAAAAAAGACTTTTGTCGTTAGCCAGGGAAGTGAAATTGCGCAATTATCTAATTCAACAAAACGGTCCATGAAGGCGAAAAAATTACAGCCTAATGAGAAAAGCTCAGAACAGTGGTGTGCATTATGCTTTGCCAAATGAAAGAGTTTATACTTGTCTCATTTAAACTCAGCAGGGAGGTCTGGTTTCAACGTATACTCATTTCTATAAAAGCGTATCCCAACTTAGTAAGAAACTCCGGATGACAGCCTCACCGGGCGTGGCAACCCTAGCAGTTTACGTTTTCTGTCCAGATATCACACTGAAACTTATCAAATGAATATCGATGGTCCTAATAGTTTTCTTATATCTACTGTTGGTGCACGGAACAGAAATGATTCCATAATTAATACTCCAAATTTTGTCAAATAGGTTACGTGAAAATTTCATGACCATGTTTCGTGAAATTAAAAATGATTAGGGATATCTTCCAAGCACACAAGGTAAACCATTAATCATATTAGGTAGGAATCATGAACCAGTTCACGTATACTCCAATAATATTTGATGGCTCTGTGAACTATATCACGGGCATTCATGGTCAGTCGTGTCGTGACTATTATACTAGGACTCATGAAACAGTTCACAAATGCATGACTAATATTTGAAAAAGGTTCACGAGAATTGAAAAGATTCATGAATAAAAATCCGAGTTTCATGAAATAGCTCTCGAGAAAATATCCAAATTGTTTTGATTTTGTGACCTAATGATCTATTAATAAGATCATAAGTCAACCTTTGGTTTTATGAATGATGTTCATAATATTGTGAACTAGTTTACGTAAAAAAATCGATAATAACATGGCGAAGATCGTGACTAAAGTTCACAAAACAAATATTTCCACTAATAAAAGCGTTAGACGGGCGTTACTGAAAGAAAATTGAACAAAATTACAAAACACGTGATTTTTGCTCATGGTCCTGTTTCCGTAAGGTAAAACCGTGTGGGCTTGTATATTTCAATCTCATTGTTTTTCCTACTTGTTTGTACCCCGTTCGATTTTTAAACTGTTACTAAAAATTATCAAAAATGCAAACTATTTTTACGTTATTCATACTATTTACAAATATGTGTGTAGAGCTGATTTATAATTTGGATAATTTACATTTTTGTATTGCCAATTCATACGCTTGTGCACTATCGACAGTACTATTTCCAACGGAACCTGTAATTTTTACTGTCTAACGACGATAAAGTTATGGAGAAGTTTCTGATATTTTTGTTAGTGGAAAATACTTCAAAATGTATACCGAACATGAAACAACGCAATTCTCCATCACCTTAAGATGACCTTGTAGTTTCGACAAAACATGTACTCGTCTGTGCCAGCATCCCGAAAGCAAATTCCACTCAACAATAAACAGAAACCATCATTCGCCATTGATGAAGACACCCTTTGCTTGCAGCTTCTGGATGTTTTTTTTTCGCCCAAATGGGACATCCGAGGGACTGCAATGTCGGCAGACGCTCTGCGCCAATCTTACGCAATCAACAACCATCGGTAACCCCCTCGTCATATCATAGAAGCACACTAAACCTTCTACCTGAACGGTCCCGAAACGCGGCTCACCTGAAAATCTTGTTACCGAAAAAATCAGATCAGCAGAAGACAGTCTCGCAGTCATCATGTATACGATATATACAACAACAAAGGAAACTCTGGTCGACTAACAGCGGCTGGTGCGGTTCCCTTCGCCAACAGAAGTAGGGGACGGTTTCGCAATAACACGGAAATAGGTATGTATGAAGGCACCGAAAACAAGACAAAACAATAACAATTCAGAACAGTTTTTTTCGCTCTACATACTTCGTATGTACACGGACATCCTAGTCGAGAGTCGGATATACGTTTACTTGGAATTAGCTCCTACCATTTGTGCTGATATTATTATTGTTGTTGTTGTTGCTGCTGTTTTTATTCCTCGAACCCGAACCGGCCTCGAGTCAAGGAAGAAAAAAATTGATACAAGGTGATGTTTCGTCGGTCCTTTGGTTTTCCCCCCGTCTAAGCCTCAACGGGGGAAACTAAATGAAATGAAAACATCACGTCCTGATAGGATCCAGACTTTGGCGAAAGGATATCTTAAATTTTATGTCCTATTCTGTTCGGCTTCGCTTTTACTACCTGTGCTATGTTGAGACCTGGTACCGTCTTCGTCATCATCATCGTCATCACCAACACTCGTTTCCGTTGCTATATCACCTAATTTCGCGGGACTCGGATTTTGCCGATTCAGCTCAAGGTCGTTTCATTGTGAAAAAGAACGAAATTCGAAGGTGAGTTGCGGCAGGCGAATATAAAGACACGTGGTTGTCGGGAAGAGATTTCTCCAGACGGACAATTGTTTGACAATATAAATGTCTAGCTTAAAATAAATCCAATTTTTATTCCGTTAGGTGTGCTTTTCTGGTTACAAGAATTTACGCTGTTGAAACCTTTCCCGTAGATAGGAGCGTATCGAGGATTATGATTCTTGCGAATTTGTAGCTCGTTCGTATCAGCATTTGCCATTGGATCGCAGTTTTTAGGGTGGCCAGAATTTCGAAAAACAATATAAGAATTCTTAGGAAAGTTATATTGGAATATATCGTGTTCTACTCGTCAGTAACTGATACCAACTTGCTACATGCTAGACGATATATCCAAACTAACACCACATTGGCGCCAATTAGACATAAAATTCAAGCAGTTCACACATGTGTGAGCACAACTACAACTGGCTGGTATCGAGTAATGTCATATGAACCAAACGCCTGCGAATATGCAGCATTTTTTCCTAAGGCAAAAAATTGATAAACCAAAAACTGACGCCATTTTGGTGTTAGTTTGGATATATCGTCTAACTGACAACAAGTTTGTGTCAGTTACTGACGAGTGGAGCACGAAACATTCATATCCAACTTTTCTAAGCTAAGTATTGTGCCCTCATGCTCAAATTGGTATATCCAATTTTCCTTTTTGCGAAAAAATGTTGCACAAGAGAATCCTGCGAATCAAAGGACCATTTGTTCCTTATGCTAAAACGGTCACCATTTTCTCATTTCTAAAGCGACAAACGTCGCAGTTTCAAATTGTTGCCAGTAGGTGACGTTATAAGTGTCCATATACCGTAAAGTTTTATAGGAAATTTTATGCCCAAGAACTTTGTCGAAACACGCAAGAATGGATCCTAAAAAGTTATTAGCATTGTATTTAAGTGATGTCCTACTGATGTTGCATTTTTCAACAAAGTTCGTGGGCACAAAGTTTTCTGTAAGAATACCAAATTTCGCGTCACTCGGATACTTACAACATCACCTAGTGGCGAGAACTATGGTTTTGTTTTGAAGATTTTTTATATTTATTTTTTGACTTCAACTATCTTCAGCAATAGGTAAATGGCGACCGGTTTACCTCAAAGTTGGAAGAGAGTCTCAAAGTGACATAAATATCAAGTGATCGGAAGATACGGAAAGTGAATTTTTCTTTGGTCACCCTAACTTGTACTCCGAGCAAATTGTGTATCTTCGTGACGAGGTGGGATGAGTTTTCGCGCCCATCATCATCATCCGACACTTTCGCACGTTTGTTTCCAGGCAGTACCTACAGCTCGGCCGATAAAGATGTCAGCAAAATGGCGATAAGACTAATGGATTTATGTCATTAGCATTTAGGTTAATGGGGTATCCTACTGTAAAATGTTTCCCCGCGGTGGAAACGTTTCGCTGGCATTTAGGTCGACGGGAAATTTGATTCTGCGATGCAGATTGGACGATGTCGATTGAAGGTGAAGATGAATGATGGATGCGACGGGAATCAGGAATCAGGAATCAGAATATATTGGCTCAAATGGCACGTTCCCCGTACATAGTCGGGGATTTGTGCCTTGCCGTGTGTTTTCATCATTTCCTGAGTGGAAGGAAAGGACAAGGAGGAGTTGGGAAGTAGAATTGGAAGGGTGGGAAAAATAACAGCACAAAACAAAAATAAACAACAGGTAAGTTAAACTCACAAGTAGTTCAACTTGCCTGCGAATAATCCTAAAGCTCTTTACCACATTGGATAAGAAACTTTAGTATGTCTCTGAGTTTCAGTCGACCAAACATGGTTTCGTCTATATAAGGACGGCTGAAGACTCGAAATCGCAATTGCGCTAGCGCTGGACAGTTGCATATCAGATGATATGAGGTTCCGTAGTCGGATTCACAAAGATCACATGAAAAAGACTCAGCGCGCTGAATAGTTGCCATGTGATAATTGAGTTTGCAGTGGCCGGTTAAAGCCCTGGTCAGCATGCCGCAGTGGAGCTTCGAAAAATGTAAGAGATTTTTCGAAACCACTGGGCATGGTTGTTCTAGAAACGCCTTTGTTTGGCGACACGTTTGTAGATTTCTCCAATAATTGCGGTGCTCGGACAAAGCCCAGGACCGTATTTTTTCCCTTATCCAACTTGTCGAAATTGGCAGGGCGGGCTCAGGACCAACGAAGTCAATCGCTGAACCTGCCCTGGCCAATTCGTCAGCCCATTCATTTCCAGTAATACCGCAATGTCCGGGCACCCAGACAAGGTAGATAGTGTTGACAATGCTTAGTTCTTCGATTTGGGTTCGGCACGCGATCACTAGCTTGGACCGGGATTTGTCTGAGCTAAGGGCCTTGATTGCAGCCTGACTATCGGAGCAGAAGTTTATAACTCTGCCGGACAAACTCAGTTGAAGGGCCGATTGCACCCCGCACATAATCGTAAAGATTTCTGCTTGGAATACAGTACAATATCTACCTAGTGAGTGAGATTGTTCCAATCTCATTTCACGACAGTAGACACCAGCACCAGCACGTCCCTCCATCAGAGAACCGTCAGTGTAACAGACTACTTGCGTTTGTTGTTGTCTTTCCATAAAGCCAGACAACCACTCCTCTCGAGAGGGAATCTTCACATGGAATGTCCTGTAAGGAAAACTACAAGTGAGTGTAATATCGCTGGGAGCAAGAATATCTTCACCCCATGTAACCATTTGTGACCACAATCGTATATGACTGGTAGCAAGATCAACATGATTACTGTTCCAAAGCCCAGTAACCTGCAGTCTGTATGCACATGATAGTGCTTCTTGTTTTAAGTGTATGTGTAATGGTTTGATATTTAGAAGTGCCTCAAGAGCAGCAGTCGGAGTCGTGGTGAAAGCACCAGTCAACGCCATGAGCGCCATTCTTTGCAGATGGTTTAGCTTTGACTGGACTGTCACCACCTCTCCCCTCTGCCACTACACAAGGCATCCGTATGACAGTATTGGACGTACAATTGTCGTGTAAATCCAATAGATGTATTTAGGTTTGAGACCCCAGGTCTTTCCAAAAGTTCGTCTGCACTGCCCGAAGGCCATGCACGCTTTCTTGACTCTGAACTCAATGTGAGCAGACCAATTCAGTTTGGAATCCAATATGACTCCAACGTATTTGACTTGATCCGCACACAGTAGCTCAGAATCAAAGAACTGCAAGGGACGAACCCCGGTTGTTATTCGCTTCTTCGTGAAAAGAACCATTGAAGTTTTGCTTGGGTTAACTGATAGTTTAACTTGTCGACACCACTGTTCGACAGCTCTTAATGCCTGTTGCATCAAGTCAAAGATTGTTCCGATGCAAAATCCAGTAATTAGTATTTGGTAATCGTCAGCAAACCCGTAGGTTGGAAATCCAAGCTCATTGAGTTTCTTCAACAAGCCGTCAGCTACTAAGTTCCATAACAAAGGTGACAGAACGCCGCCCTGAGGACAACCGCAAATACTCAACTTCCGTATCTCAGCCTGTCGCAGTGACGAGCAAAGCATGCGGTTACTAAGCATTGCGTTTATCCAACCTGAGATACATGCAGGTATCCCATGACCGCGCGTCGCTTCCAGAATAGACTGGAAGGACACATTGTCAAAAGCACCCTCAATATCTAGGAATACACCCAAGCTAGATTGCTTGAGCGAGAAGGCTTTCTCAATGTTGTAAACAACATCGTGAAGCAGAGTGATCGTGGATTTCCCACACTGATATGCATGTTGCATTTTGTGCAGTGGATATTCAACTAAACTAACGTTCCTGATGTGATGATCGATTATCCGTTCCAAAGCTTTCAGAAGAAAAGAACTTAAGCTGATTGGCCTAAAACTCTTGGCTTCTTCATAGCTTGAGCGCCCCCCTTTGGGAATAAATCTAACAGTTATTTCTCGCCATGCTTTCGGGATATACCCGGTAGCAAGACTGGAAAGCAAAATCTTTTTCAAGACATGTTTAAGAATATCAAATCCCTTTTGCAGTAGCACGGGAAGTATCCCATCTTTTCCGGGTGATTTGTATGGAGCAAAGCTGTCAACTGCCCACTTGACCGATTCAGTGGAAACCAATGTGCGTGCTAACGCCCACGAGTCCGAATCACCAGAATGAGATCTGTGAACGTTGATCAACTCCGGATCGATACAGCCTGGAAAGTGTGTGTCGAAGAGACAATTAAGAACATCTTTTTCGTCCGTCACATAAACACCATCTCTGGTTTTCAAGGAGTTCATCTGAAAATCATTCGATTTGGAGAGAATTTTATTTAATCTGCTAGCCTCGTTCAGACTAGAGACATTAGTGCATAGGCTTTGCCAGCCAGCCCGTTCTGCAGATCTAAGACATTTCTTATATGCACTACGAGCTGACCTGAAAGCCCTGGAGTCATCACGCTGACGCCGATTCCAAGCTCTTCTCATAACTTTCTTCATTCTTTCAAGCTCAGCCCTCCACCAAGGGGTTCCCCTAGTCGATTTAACAGTACGAAGTGGACAAGCTTCTTCGTAGGATGCTAATATGAATGAGTTTGTCGTATCCACGACGTCATCTAAGTCGTCTAGTTGACTAATTGTTGGAAAATATCCATGAAATTTAGTCGCCAAGTTTTCCAAAAAGAGGTCCCAGTTTGTAGATTTAGGATTACGATAGGTCACCACATTGAAGGTGACATCAAAATGCTCGAAAAATATATATTTATGATCGGATAGGGACGGTTCAGTTTCATTTGGAACCTGCCAATTTCCCAGTTCATGCAAAATTCTATCAGAGCAAAGTGTTATGTCTAACACCTCCTCCCTCCCAGACCTCGCAAAAGTTGGTCGGTTTCCCACATTCAGAATATGGAGATTTGTACTACTTATGTACTCCATCAGTTCAGAGCCTCTCAGATTGATGTCTGAGCTGCCCCAAATGATGTGATGAGCATTCGCATCACTGCCGATAATGAGCGGAAGCCCATTTCTGCTACAATATGATACAACGCTTTTGAAATCATCAGAAGGAGATGATTCGTTATGCGGTAGGTATGCTGAACAATATATATATTTTTTGTCTACGTTTTCGACAGTCAATGTAACTGTGACAACACAGATATCGCGAGTTGTGAGCTCCGATATGAGACACGCGTCAATAGCCTTATTTGCAAGAATGCAAGCACGAGGCATTTCACGTGGGTTAGTCATGCCTGTCTTGTTGTAAGCAATGAAGGCAGTGTTAAGTAACTTTCCAAAATAGAAGTTTCCTTTATGGAAATACGGTTCTTGAACCAATGCTATGGAAGCTTTACCTTCCTGCATGAGTCGAGATAAATTCATAGTTGCTGTACGTTTATGTTGGAGATTGACTTGTGCTATTCTAACCATTTTTGATTAGAGAACTGTACATTTCATCTCCAACACAAATTGCACAACAACTAGAGGACACCAAGCGAGTTGGGATGTTAACGCATTTAGCGAGCCATATCAGGTTTAAATGGGACATGATCATTTGATTCCCACGATTTGCGAAGAAAATAATGGTCCACTGTGTCAGAGATTCGCATAACACAGCAAGGGCAAAACCCAAAATGCTCCGTGCGCGACTGGCATATTTTAGACCCTCCAATCATTAAGTCCTCGGCACGGAACTACACCTTGACTTAGGGTCTCCTACTTTCAGTCGCCTCCTACGACATGGCAGCAGGACTCCAGTGGCTCAATTCTAGGCCGGATACCACACGGCCTCTGGGCAGGTTCATCTGTACACATCGAAATTTGATAATCGAAACTCAACAAAACTTCACCGAAGTACCATCAGCCGAGAGTCTCTGCAAACCCCCAGCCAACAAAAATTCGGCAAAATTAAGTGGATCATCGGTGAAAAAATCGGTGTGTAGAGTGAACGTTCCGCTGCGTAATGCAGCATACTGGGGAGTTCGCCCGACTTTTCCCAGGCTCCGTTCGCCATTGAGAATGTTTTAAACCCCCTCAACAATTTTACCCATAGCACGGGTCGCATGACACTATGGAATTGGGGTTCCCTGTTTGGTAGATTTTTACCACTGAAACAGGTAGTCCGTAGTGTAATTCTTAGCCGGTTGAAACAACCACTACCGACACTACACGGCTTATCTAGGCTGTTCGGTGAAAGAAGCTGACATTGAAGAACAGCTTCCATATTTAGATGGGCGAACAGCCGCAGAAGGAAGGAAGGAAGGAAGGATAACGGGAGGAGAGGGATTTGGGCTAAGCGCTTATTTAAAGGCGGCGCTGACTCGCCTTGTCAGGGCTGCTTTAGGGCATGTGGTATTTAGGCCTAGGACGTATAGGGCCCACTACCTCGTGCTACCACACCCGCAGTCAGCCCCCGCTGCTGGTTCGGGTCGCGAATCACAACTAGTTGCTATCGCGATTAAGCATTATCCACCACCTATGACCCGCCCGGTTGCTTGCAGCTCAGCTTCCCACGTAGCGTTCCTCCACCACCACGGGGCCCGGGTAATGTCGATTGAAGGTGAAGATGAATGATGGATGCGACGGGACGATCGTGACGGAAGGTTCAGGTTTAGCTTTTAGCTGACTTGTATTTTTAACTTAAAGCAGGTATATTAAAAAGATACAAATCCATTATTCCAACAAATATTTGTAAATAACCGTTCGATTAAAAAAACGGATGAACTAATATTTTCGGCCATTCCAACCATCTGTACCTACTCACAAATTGAGGCAATTTCACGCATAACCCTTCCTAATTAGGATGCAGGATCAACAACAACAGAAACAACCAGAAAGGAAAACTCATCCGCAAATCCCCGACGAAATTTGCGCGTTACGACGTGCAAATCCTTTCCCTCGTTTGCAACATGTTTTCCACGGCAAACAGCAAGCGGACAGTATTTATATTTTTGTTTGTGTGAAATTTAAAACGCACAACCCGTTGCGCCAGCATTAGAAGGAATTACCTATTCAGCGTGATGTCATATTTAGAAGAATTATGGCTTTTTCATCGCTCCTTGGGCGATGAACCGATTTCTTCGAACTGGAACCCTTCCGTTGAAGAGTCTTTGCGTTGCCAAAGGAGAAGAAACTGTTTCCGTTTTATTCCTTCGATCCGATTATGGTGTCTCAAGTTAGCAGCAGCCGTGTGGTGTTTGTTATATTTATTTAATATCGAAACATGGAAGCAGGTCGCAACATATTACATCTCGGCGTTTGCCAAGGATTTTGACCTTTCTTAAGCTAAATGAAACGCCCTAGCACTCGAGAAAGAGTGTGAGAAGCGGTGACGCTTCCGGTGGCGACGTGAAAATGTATTTAAATCGCATCTAATCAGGATAAATTGGTTTTGAATTGAAGAATGGTGAAATTAATTTATGCTCCCCACAGCCACAGAGCAAGAAAGAGGCGGATAGAAAGAGAGCATCGTTGAGGTGAAGGATTTGGTTGATTGTGATTAATGTCCTGATTGTCAATTGAAAATATTAAGCTACTGTAGTAACGGAAACATGCAAATGCTTAAACCGCTGGGAAAAGATTTATAAACATTTCTTTAAGAAAATGAGAAAATGGTGGTGAGGACAAAATAGCGAACGAGTTAGTTATGGAGTTTGCGTTTCGAGTTTGTCTCATCAGAATCCGACACTAACTTAGTGACAGGACAAAGCTAGCGCTGGATTGACGCTAACTCCAAAGATGGAGACACGATTTGTGCTCCTGAGCAAACATCTATTCAGGCGTGTTGTCTTACAAGAGAAACCCAAGAGTCCTAGTTGAAGCTACCCACTAGACCGGCAACAATTTTGACTTTTTTTTCGGAACACTGTTAAATCAAAGGATAATTGGCTTCACATACCATTTGTCAAATATGACCTTTTTTCGACAACTATAGTTCACTCACAAGAGTTTTCAAGTTTGTATGTGAAAATACATGGAAAAATGGTAATTGAAACAATAAATTCAGTAAAAAATGCCAGTATCATCTTGTGCATCCCAAAACCTGCAGATACATAGCTTAAGGTGTAAGGATCAACAGTGCCGAAGACTGCAATTTGGTCCGATTTTGCCATAACAAGATATTCTCATATAAAGTTGTTACCTTTCTTTCTCGCACATGCTTAGAATAGGCAATTCCAAAAAAATCAGTTGGTCTTCAAAGTTAAATATCTTTTTCGGGGAACCTCCAATCAGCATGAATTCTTCAACAAATATATTAGTTATAAAATAAGCTACGCGACCATAAGTTTTGAGGTATGCAGAGTTACTGTGGAATTTTTTATTGGATTTTAAGTTTTTATTTCCGAGTTTTCATATATATTCCTATAGAACCTTGAAACCTCTTGTGGGTGAACTAGAGCTATCGGATAAAGCTCATATTTTGCATACGATTTGTACATCCAATTACCGTTTTAATTGGCAGTGTTCCGAAAAAAAGACAGAATTGTTGCCGGTCTAATACCCACTCTTCAAAGCAAGTACAACCAGTCTTCCCAAATCAACATTGTGCATAATATTCGCTCTGGTTCTGTACTCATATTAAACCCACATTTTGTGTACGAATTCGAGGACGCTATTTCTTACCAAAACACGTGCACATGTTCGCTTGCACAACTGAACCCCATGTACGTACACGGTGTGCGCACAGCAGGCGAACACACAGGTTCGTGGCATTAGTTTTCTCTTTATCACTCACATCATCACTAGCGTTGACTCTTTTTGCCTTGTGCGAATCGTTCTCGTGTACGCACCCGGTGTACGTACACGTATGTTTGAACTAGAGTTTGTACATCGTTCGCTTGTGTTCGATATTCGTACCTCTACCTGAACCTGTAGGTTGAATGGGTGCACGAAATTTTGTACACAGGCACAAACTTGTCGATGGTCATGGGAAGTCTGAGTACAACAAAACGAATTGTTATATCAACATTTTTTTGGCCATGAGTATGAGCATGATGACCAATCATATGCTACTTCGTAATTGACCAGAACAAGGAAAATTGCATAGAGAATCAACGGATTGAGCCTGTGAGTAGCATTCTATCCTCAATGTGCACATGTCGAGAGTTCAACATTTTGAAGTGTCAATAACGGCGCCAGTACTCGTCTTTATCGTCATCAAAGAAGGAAGGCAATGTTAGTGTAATATCCGTTCTTATGGCACCCTCCCTCTGCATCTCTACGGTTGTCATGGGAGCGAGATTTTGTGGAATGGAATAATTAGTAACAAACAGCTGAATTCGCCTTAATAAGTGATACGATTTATACAACTTTTAGAAGTGTTACTATGTTTTAATTGCCGCAATGTTCTACTGTATCGATTTTGTTGGCTATTTTCGGCAAATTTGAGACTAAGAGAAACGAAAGCAATGAAATTGAAAGACGGATAGGTATTCTAGACCGAATCAGTTATAAACTTAGAACGGAAAACTAGAACTAGGCAGGCTCATATGGGCATGATCGAAAGGAAATGTGAAGAATTTTTTGCCTTCTGCAGAGTAGGAGTTGGGCGTTCCACCCAAGTCTACCGCATGGTCAATGGTAGAACATAACTCATCATCATGTTTTACCGCCGACGCCGGCAAAAAATTCTTCATAAATCCTCGCCTAGAACGACCATGCGATCATTCTTCTCCCTTTCTGCTAGCATTAAGCCGTGACGTATGCATTCAATCGACACCAAGCTATCGGTGTCGCACCGATCCTATTGTGATTGAACTACTTATTTATTTTTTCGTACCGCACACATGGATGGCTGATAGCAATTAATGACACAGCTCAGCTAGCAGAAATCGAACTTTTAGAAGTGTTATCATATATTTATTGCTCTGGGCAGCCGGCTGTCGAGAATTTTTATAAGATTTGTGGTTTTTGTATTATTTTGAAAATCTCGGTGTGTAAAATATGCAATTCGAGCTTCGAACAGTTGGCCATCGGGATTGTTTCTTATATTTAATTGAACAAAAAACTTCAAAGAAGAGGAAAGCTCGATACTCGTAAAATAATGAAATAGAATCTCCGGCAGTTGTTGGCCCGAGATATCTGTCGTAATAGACATTTTGAATCTTCATTGAATTTTACTATTCTAGTATCTTAGTATGACTATCGTAATTGAATCGTGTTCACTACATACTTTCTCCATAAATCAATGAGTAACATGCCGACTCCTGTAACCAATATCCGTGCGCGCTATTATGCTATCATTCGACGAATTACATTGATTGTTAGTTTATTGTAATCAAAACCCAAAAAAAAAATGCGGAGACATCGTAGTGTACTGTTCTAGACGGATAGCTGAAAAGCTTCGCATGAAGCTTTGAAATTTTTCGAAAAAGCTATAAAATAAGGTTCACGATTTCGGTAAAGAAATCATCACTAAATCTTTTTTGCAAACACAGAAAGCAAAATAACACTGACAATCGGAAATGGTGAAATCCAGCTTAAATTAATTCATACATTTGACAGCTACGAAAGTTACTCGAAACGAGTTTGATTGCTATAAGGATTCAATCCCATCATTCTCGATTAATACTGAATGCATTTACTTTCAATCCTTCACTGGTTGGAGTAAAGGATCCCAAAAACAGGTAGGTTCATACCACATCAGATGTTCGTATATCAAGTTTTTGTTGTTGATAACACCGTCGATCTCAACTACGTGAGGCGGAACGAAGACACGCTACTGGCCCACAGAAGGCTTATTGAAAACAATCTTAATGACCTGCTTCTGACTGCATACCGAAATCGGAATGAAACCAAACTTTTAGGATCATCACCCCAGGGGCTTCAGCGCACGCATCGATGGAATTGAGGGTGCACCGGCACTGGTAACGGTACGTTGGATTTTTATCATTGCTAAGTAGCATCACTTCCGTCTTGTGGTGAACCAGCTGCAACTGCGCAGCACTACGGCGACAGCCACCCAACTGGCGCTGTTGAAAACGATCTTCACCTCGATCTACCGTTGGAAGCCGTTTTCGGTTTCCTCTGCGATAGCCCGTACTCACTTTCAGCGTAGTTCGCCAGGCCGACCTGTAGTGTTTTGACACTGTGTGCGATTCACTTGCGCGCCCAACCACTAAAAACACTCATTACTCCTCCTCTGTCCTCCACGGAATTACAGCAAAATATTACTCCGAGGGGTGGAGCTCGCTTTCATATCACCTCTTTTGCTCACGAGTTTTCCACAATTAACTCGGAGCCTCGCTTTATTAATCTATTTAGCTCCCGATTTTCCTATTGCTTTTCGTCATTCTCTCTATCTATTACGTCGTCCATCTATTCTCTGCGAACTTGAGCCAATTAGCCACTTCACTTGGATATTGTCCAGCGGTAAATTACCGCAAGGCATTTATCTACTGATTCGATAAGCCATTTAGCTCCGATTTCCGTGAGCTATTTAGATCCCAGCTTTGTCGCGATCAACTCGGATAGTCCCTGGAGATGAACTCGCCTTACTCCGACTGAGAGTTCTCCGCCGGCGGAATTTCTCCCGATACCGATATCCGTTTGCTTTAGCGGTGGTGGGATTTATCTCGACACCGATGTCCCTTAGTGGGACAATTAGCCCCAGCAAAGGATCTAGCCTACTAAACTTACTTTTTGCTCTTCGTCATTTTGCGCAAAATGTTGCGGACTAAACGACGAATTATTTGCCGCTGTTATTAACAAGTCTAACTTATTTTGGATGTGTAACACCTGCAAAAATATCATGGAAAAAGCACGTTTTCGTAACGCATTAGTGTCCGTTGAGTCCGCAAACCAAATGGTGATCGAGGAGCTTAAAAATTCCATTCGCAACGACATACTGGAGGAATCAAAGGTAGAAATTCGGACCAACTTCAAAACGTTGATAGACGCTGTACCAAAAACGCCGATTCCTGGACCGCGACAATTTTCCTTTAATTCTGCTAAAAGAAAGAGAGACAACGATGATACAGGCTCCAATCCTTCTAAGCTGCTACGTGGTACTGATGCCGCCGGTTCATTGACACCATCCATCGCTGTGAATCGTGAAGATAAAAAGTTTTGGTTGTACCTGTCAGGAATTTCGCCCGATGTCCCTGATGAAAGCGTGACCAAGCTAGCTGCGGATAAACTCGGAAATTCGAACATCACTGTCGTCAAGTTGGTCCCTCGTGGCAGAGATCCTAGAACGCTGAATTTTGTCTCCTACAAAGTTGGCATGCCCACGGATCTCAAAGAAAAGGCTATGACGGCGTCTACATGGCCAGTTGGCATTGCTTATCGTGAGTTTGAAGAGAAGTCGGATTCCAGAAAGGTTTTTTTGGAAACCGAATGCGCCCTACTCAGCAACAATGACTACTTCCACTGCTCTTCGCCCTCCTCCCAACTAGTTACATCGCCTGTTTCACATCCTGTATTGCCTGTTCCCGAAGTTACCGCACATTCCGAGTAGTTTCTTTCCGTTTACTACCAGAACGTGCGAGGAATGAGAACGAAAACACAAGAATTCCATCTAGCGCTTTCTTCTAGTGACTACGACGTCATTGTCCTTACGGAAACCTGGCTGCGCGAAGACATATTAAACGCTGAGTTCTCGTCAAACTACGTAATATATCGCTGCGACCGCAACTCAACAACCAGTCATCTGCGTCGAGGCGGTGGCGTTCTAATAGCGGTAAAGAACAACCTCGTAGGCCACGTTTATCTGGAATTGAACGCCTGGAGCAAATCGCCGTGCGTATCGCCCTCCCGAATCAATCTGTATACATTAGCTGTGTTTATCTCAGGCCAAATAGTGATCCGGATTTGTATCACGCGCACGCTAATGCCGTTCAAACAATTCTAGACAATGCTGGCAGCACCGACACTGTTCTCGTCTTTGGAGACTACAATCTTCCACGCCTTCAGTGGTCGCTCGATAATGCTCTAAAATGTTACCTACCTATTAATGTCTTTTCGGTACAAGAAATAGCTGTAACGGAGTCTATGGTTGCAGGCGGTTTGTACCAGATCTGCTCATTGACGAATGTGAATGGGAGGATCCTCGATCTTGAATTCGTAAACAACACGGATATCGTGGAGCTGCTTGAACCTCCGACTGCTATTCTCAAAGTCGATCCTCACCACAAACCGTTTGTCCTGCGGCTAGATGTACGTACCAACACTGGAGATGATTCATTTCATTCGATTGACGAGCTTGATTTTGACTTTAACCGTTGCAACTTTGACGAAATCTCCGCACTGATTACCACTGTCGACTGGACCGACTTAATGTGTTGTAATGAGCTTGACGAAGCAGTCGCGCTGTTTTATGGCAAAGTATATGACATACTCCGCCTAAAGGTTCCACTGAAACGAGTCAACAGAAGGGTGGATTTCAAATTTCCATGGTGGAACGCTGAGATTCGCCGTTTGCGTAATGCCCTGCGAAAACAACGCAAGCGTTATTTCCGCCATAAGTCAGACGAAAACAAAGTTACTCTTCGACGGATAGAGCTGCAATACGAAACGGCCCGGAATACCGCTTTTCGTGAGTATTTGAATCACGTGCAAAATAGCCTTCGCGATAACCCCGCAACATTTCGGAAATTCGTTAGCAGCAGAAAACGATCTGGTAGTACTCCCACTGACGTTTTCCTTGGAAACGCAAGCGCGCAATCTCTAGCTGATACCGTAAATTTGTTTGCTGATTTCTTTCGCGGAGTGTTTAGAAGCGACTATACCGACCCTTCGGAAGAGTATTTGGAAACATTACCATCGTACAACATAAATCTCCCCCGTCCCACTGTAAGCCGAGCTGACGTCTTGAAGGCTCTGACTGCTGTTGATTCGTCGAAAGGGCCTGGCCCCGATCATCTCTCGCCCCAATTTATAAAAAGCTGCGCCCACGTGCTATCTCTTCCGGTGTGTATCATTTTCAATCGCTCTCTCGCTGAAGGCATTTTTCCTATCGCCTTGAAAGAAACTGCTATCGTTCCCATTCACAAGGCTGGAAATATTCACAGCGTCGAAAATTACAGAGGTATCTCATTATTAAACTGTCTCTCCAAAGTTCTCGAAAAGCTGCTCTACAACGTCACGTATGCAGCTGCATCCCACATTATCTCGGAGTATCAACACGGGTTTGTCACAAAACGATCAACAACTTCTAACCTGATAGCCTACACTTCTAAGTTGTTTCCCGCCGTCGAGAAGCGTCATCAGGTGGACGCAATTTACGTCGATTTCTCAAAAGCTTTCGACAAAGTACCGCACAACATCGCAATCTTGAAATTAAAGCGTTTGGGATTTCCCACCTGGTTGACTAACTGGTTGCAGTCGTATCTTTCCGATCGCTCGGCATTCGTGAGTATAAAAACACGCGTTCAAGCACATTCAGAACACCCACAGGTGTCCCGCAAGGCAGTCATCTAGGCCCGCTTATTTTTATTCTGTTTATTAACGATATCTGTAGTCGGATCAAGTCTGGGAAATTGCTGTACGCGGACCATCTCAAAATCTTCCGAACTATCGCTTCTGCACTTGACGCCGTAGTGCTTCAAGAAGATATCTGTACTATTCAAGAATGGTGCACGCTTAACGGAATGGAAGTCAACGTTAATAAATGCAAAGTAATCAGTTTCGGACGCTTGCTTACTCCAGGACGTTATGAATACAGCCTAAAAGGAAGAACAATTGAAAGCGTCGACTCGATCCGTGACTTGGGAGTGCTCTTCGATAGGAAGTTGAGCTTTTCTGACCATATCACCGCGACAACTGCTAAGGCTTTCGGAATGCTGGGCTTCTTAAAGCGGAACACGGCGGACTTCGATGATTTCTACGCACTAAAAGCACTCTACTGTGCCCTGATCAGAAGTGTTCTGAAATATGCTGTGCAAGTGTGGGGGCACCATACCATGCCGTTCAAATTGACCGACTAGAGCGTATACAAAGATGTCTTGTGCGATTCGCCCTCAGGAAACTTCCATGGAATGATCCAGTTGTGTTGCCTCCTTATTACTCGGTCTGCAGACTCTGGCGACTCACCGTATCTTCCTGCAAAGAGTTTTTGTTTTCGACTTGCTGTCAGGTAATTTCGACAGTCCCGATCTTCTCTCGGGCGTTAATTTGTATGCGCCTCCTCGTGTTCTCCGTAACCCCACTCTGTTGTGGATCCCTAAACACCGTACTTCATATGGACAAAATAATCCACTGGAAAGATGTTGCCGCAGATTTAACGAAGCTTCTTCAGTGCATGATTTTAACGTTTCCAAGCATAGATATAAGATATTAATAAGAAATATATAGTTTTAAAATGCGTCTGTACGGTGTATACCGAAGATAAGGAAATAAATAAATAAATAAATAAACGGGCATACCGATAGGTGCCGAGGTCTGTCGCCTATTTTCACAACAAGTAACTTATAAAAGAAGATAACTTTTCGAAAGGAAAAAGAAATTCTAGTGTGTGGTGTGGCTACAGTGGTTGTTCCATGGTCATATTTTGTTTTTATTATTATTTTTCTCGCTTATTTTCTGTCGGACTCTGTCCGCACTGGAACTCAGCCAGAGAGGTTACCATCTGGACCCCAGATATCGGCCCATCAACACATGGACCGACGGCTTTACTTCCCATCCCAAGGCACCACAGATTTTTAACCTCAGAAAATCTCAACGATCTCAGTTAGAGTTGAACCCAGACTCACTAGAGTGAGTGGCAATCACGGTCACCACTCAACCACCGGCGCCGTCATGTGTAGTTTTTGTTATGATGCTTGACCATAATTTGTGGGGCTTGCAAGAACAATGTTAACTAAAAGAGCCAACAGTTGAACGATGTTCATGATTTCAGGATCTTAATCACAATATTTTAGTCTAGAACATGCTATAGAATTTGACACGTGGAGTAATATGACTCATGTTCATGATAACAGAAGGTTAATCGTGACAATTGTAATATCACTATCGGAATTTTTACTCGTATTAACGTGACAATATGAACTAAATCATGAAAGTGTGACTGATTGGCGGTATACTATTGTGTAAACTATACCTATGATATGTTTCTAGTGCTTGGCCTAGTTTTCGTTTTCTGTCCGAACATCGCGCTGAACCTTATCAAATGAATAACGATATTCAAGGTCCCAATAGTTTTCTTATACTGCTCGTACCTATTACGCAAGTCGCAAGCAACTGGACATAGCTGTATGATATGTCATGAAAAAATACATGGAACAAAAATGTTCCCATGAATAATGTTACAAATTTTATAAAATTGTTCATAAAGAAAATTTCATAGTCGTGTCCAGAGGTGCATGTAATTGAGAATGATTAGCGATATCTTCTTAATATCACAAGCACGCAAGGTAGAACGTGAATTATGTACTAGGAATCATGAACCAGGTAACAAATCCCAGAATAATATTTCATATTTTTTAACTATTTCACTAACACGAATGGTCAGTCGTGACTATTATATGAGGAATCATAAACCAGTTCATTAATACACGGACAATATCTAATGTTTTTGCGAACTATTTGTTGGGTAGGCGCGGGCGGCCGTGAAGGTTATTTTAGGAATTGTGAATACATAAATACTATTTCATGATTTTGTGAACTGTTTCATGAGCATGGATATCAATTTGTTAGTGATGTGGCGGAAACCGTGACTGAAGTTCAGTAAATAAATCCAAAAATCTCCATTAATAAAAGTGATTTGCAGGCGTTACTGAAAATAATTTGTTTTTGTAAGACTAAGTTTGTTCAAACTGATTCATGTAATAGTGCTTGAAGATTTTTGCAATACCGTCAATCTAATCAGTCCAAGGGAGGGACGTATTCAAAGTTACTTATATTTGGGAACATAACATCCTTATTTGAACGTTTGGTCCGTTGGAATGATGGTTCTTCAAAATAACTTGGCAGATTTTGAAAATTTGAATTGATGTGGTCCCAATAATTTGGCTACTTAACTAAAATTTAATACATTGTGCAAATTAAATGAAATTTAATTGATTAGATGTAATGAACCTACAACCAGATTCTAGCGACCACAAAAATTAAGGAATTCCACACTACAAATCTCTAAGCTTAAACATTGTAGACCTGAGCCCACCGTCCAGCCTACTGTGAGTGTTTAAAAGAGGCAAATTTACACAAATAGGTGGACTAAGTCAAGATTTTAAGCAACTTCAACCATACCGCTCAATTGAATAATGAGTTCTCAACCACTTTGCCAATGCCTGTAATTTGTTTCCCAGTAAATATCCCATCCACTGCGGGCTGGAAGTAAACCCCTTCAATCAAATATTCATGCCTTTATCACAATCACGAAAACCGTACGGGACAGTGTCCCGAAACCGGAAAAGCAAGTGACTGACATCCGAAATTACATCCGATTTCAATTACGACGCAAAAACCTATCCGGAATGCTAGTCCCGTGGAGAACTCATCAACGCGTCACTGCACCCGTCGTGCATTCATACGTGCATTCATTTACAATATTGTGTACCGGTCAAAACAGTCTGGGCTGGAGTTTGGTCAATTGATGTCATCTGGGCATTCTCATTCGAATCGAATCGGAAAAAAAAACTGGTAAAATACAAATGTCAGCAGTTTGATAAGGGGAAAGCAAAAAAACCTATTTCCATATTGCACCAACGATCCTAGCAGACGCCGCGTATTCCGTCCAGCAGGTAAACACGTCGGTATTTGACGTGAATATTGGATGAACTCTATGGCCGCTGTGAGCCGGCTGAAAGGGTCACTAGCCTGGCGTAACCCAGTTACGGATACTACGCTGTGCACATTGGACGGGCAATCGATATCCTGCTGCTTCTGCCTGCTATCTCTTCATTGCATCAACGTTGTTGCACGGACGTCTATCTCTATGGTATCTCCCCCGCATCACATGCAGGCTAGCGATTTTTGTTTCAAAAGGGAATACAGGTATGTATATAGCAGTTGAATATGCCGCGT
The DNA here is from genome assembly GCF_030247195.1 of Topomyia yanbarensis. Lineage (NCBI taxonomy): Eukaryota > Metazoa > Arthropoda > Insecta > Diptera > Culicidae > Topomyia > Topomyia yanbarensis. Next base: position 36,950,111 of record NC_080671.1, on the reverse strand, counting down.
CTGTGTGATGTTTGCTCGTAGCCCCGAGGATATGAAACTTTTGTTTTCAGACTATTAGTTACTCTTCGCTGACTTTCATAACTTCATTGAAAATATTTAAGCGCTTCCTGTAGTTTAAAATGAAACTGAGCTTTTTGATGTTTTAATTTGATCCGCTGTTTGGTTGGATTACGGTCGAATGAAGTTGAGACGCTGTAGCAGCTGGCCTATCCTGGGTTACCGGGAATGTCTAGGAATATGTTTGCATAAATTACATTTATGAATTTATGGTGGACTTTAATGAAATTCAGTTTATTGAACGAATATCTGGAGCAAAATATTTTACAAAAGTTCGGTTGTGCATTGATTATTTGATTCATTTTATATCCGAATGATTGTTTGTAAATTTGATATAAATTAATCACAGTTGTTTGCACAAATGGCCAAATCATGGTCTTAACATTATTTTCATATATTAATTTTAACCAATCGATTTTTTTCATATTAAAAACACACATTTCAAACTGGAAACTTAATTTGAAATATTCTGAAGACGACTTCAACATGTTTTCAAACAACTCAAATTGATTCTCCAATCGTAATCTTCTAGAAAAGATCCAGCAAATAATTCTATTCACACATTCACAATTCTTTCAATAGCCCTTTACTGGGCAAGTAAGCACACAAACTAACAAACAAACAATCAAACAAATAAAACCGTAATAAAACTCAACCCTTTTCAAGTGGCCATCGGGTTCACAATCAATCAAAATCCGCACAGGGGTTCGAAAAGGAAAATTTCCCCATTTCCACAAAGAAGCAACAAAAACCAACTGACTGACCTTTGCTGACCGGACGTCGAACCAACCACTCTCGTCCATCAGCTGAACTCCGAAAACGGTCAATGGGCCGAAAAAGGGATAGCATTAGTTTTGCTAGGACACCATCGTTTTGCTCTCATCAATCCTTTTCGGTTGGTACTTTAATCGAATGCACTGTGGCGCAGGTAGTAAGCTCGCAACTATTCCCATCAGATTGTTAACCTTCCGTGTACCTTTCAAGTCATACATCACAATGGAAAGCGGAAAAGGATTACTAGCCAGATTATCAGGTTTCAGTGTCCGGTTTTGGGACTAACGACTACAAACTCAAATGACTATTTCATTGCGTAATATTTGCGGCAAAGTTTGTAAATCGATGTACAGCTGTCCAGGATCAGATGCAATCTAACCGTAATGCAACATGCGGTACCTGATGATCACAAAAAAAACAAATTCGTCCCGCAACGGTCGCTGCTCCACAATGAAATCCGATCGATTCTCGGACTTGACAAATTACTACCGCAATACATCAACCTAGATTCGACGTCAAAAACCCACACATCCCTGCCTTGGGCACGGATGCCGATATTCTGGATCCAGACCTCAGTTCGTGATAAATGTTTGCCAATTTATCACCGATTCGATTGACCTCAATATTTGCTCATTTTCGCAAAACGGCCTACGGTCCTGCCATGCAGTTCTGCTAGGGCTATCTATCTACGTGTGCATGCCTGTCGTTAGAGAGGGATAAAAACACCTTCGCTGGTGCGGCGTTGAGCTATAGTTGCAGTTGGAAAACGGATGTTTCGGTGAATTTAGTTGGACAAACATGGTTGGGTAAATATTTGAATGAAGTTGATACGATATAGGCGTTATGTTCCGTTGATTTAAGGGCGGATTATTTGCAGACTGAGGTATGTAGTAGGTTTAGAAACTAGCTTGTGGTGGGAAATTTTCAAATATTGTCCATAATTAATGGGAATCAATTTATTGAGAATTTGAATATATCCTGTTTGTTTGTGAGAAAATAGCAAAGTATAATCCAAGAAAGTTCTTGTTCGCAGCTTCGATTGGTTTATTTTCGTCTTTGGTTTGGTTCGGTTTGCTACAGAAGAAATATAGCAAAATTCATTGAATACAATGTTCAGCACTAGATCGGGAAACAGAAACAAACAATAAACACCCAAGATTTAGGGTCCCTAAAAAGACGTGGTAAAGAAATTTAAAAAATATGGAATTGTGCTGCACAGTTTAAAACCAAACAATCGTATAAAAATTGAAAAAAATGTTTGTCTCAAAAACCTAAAAATGTTGGAAAATAATTTCGAAAATTTTTATTTTTATGTTAAAATATTGAAACGTCGAGATCTGATGTCAAAACAAAAATATAAACTTTGAAAAATAAATGTCTTATAATGGTAAATAAAAGCGCTGATTTTTTTTTTGGGTACATCGTTTTACCTCGGAGCTTTGAAAAAAAATACGATCGACTTTTCCTAACGCACTGGTCTGGGGAGCAGAACATCACAAGGGGTTTCGAGTTCCTACTAAGCCAACGCGAAAAAACTTTGAAAAAAAATTAAACGGAGCTTCACCGTTAAAAAACAAAACTTGTATGCAATGAAAAAAAAACAACTACCTGGTGAATATGAATATTGTTAGGGAACTGAACGGGAAAAGTATCGTCTGTATGGTGCATGGTGTCGCGCGTCGGCGCTCGTGGGTTGCCTGCTGTGAACCTAACTGAATCGGTTTTGGTTGTATGAGTATGGAGATGATATTTTGGTGAAGGCTACTAGGTTCATTCGAATGCCGAATCGTCATTGTTGTGCTAACTTATGACAAACGCCATCTGGCACATTTTTAGAAAAACAATTGTTAAAATTTCTGATTCAATATCTTGAAACTTATTGACTCTAGAAACAATTCAAAGAACACAATGGATGCTTCTATCTATTATGTGTCAATCCCCAAATTATTACAATGATCGGTTGACTATTGTGAGAGTTGTTGCTAAAATTGTATACAAAAGTTGTACTCACACGTTTAATAAGTGACTGTTGATGACAAAATATGTATGACGTGTCATAATTGTGCATGAAAAAATGTCTATACAAATAAAGCAATAATTATTAAATTTTATACATGAAAAAAAGATGCAAACTTGAAATCGGCCTTCACGGATTTGAACCAAATTTAGAGGAATTGTTCATCTAGAACCAATATATAAAAACCCAAATTTTTGTGTCAATTGAACCACCCCTCGGGTCATGGGAGCACCCCCCGTTTTGGCAAATTGCCAACACCATTGATTTTCTTTTGATCATATCTCCGGTTCTATTCACTCTAGAATCAAACCGCTGTTGGATTTTGAACAAAATTGTTCAAGGAGTCTAGAAAAAATAATAATTTTTGCCGGCAGTGCTGCCAACTATGCGATTTTTTCAGTTAAATATTAAAAGTTAATTTTTCTCTTAATACATATATTTTAATTTTGAAAATTTTAATGCCATCGCGTTCCTCAGACATTTTTACATAAAAAACACTTATCATCCCAATATAATATGAGCGCATCCTGAGATATACCATTTTGATGGGAAAAACTCCCATTTTCCCATACAAAAATCCATTTTTATTGGCCGAAAATGAGAAAATCTGCAAACGGTCATAAAAATCGACCCTGATCTGCTAGAAGCAAACCAAAAACGTAATTTTTCATCATTTCTCGTCTACTTCACGAAAAATTATGTTTGAACTTAGAATAGTCAAGTTAGTTTTTTAGTGTTGCGCGCTTGCGATTTTATATGGGAAATTGCGGTTTTTTCTCTTCAAAACGGTGTATCTCAGGATGCGCTCATATTATATTGGGATGATAAGTGTTTTTTATGTAAAAATGTCTGAGGAACGCGATGGCATTAAAATTTTCAAGATTGTAATATACGTATTGAGGGAAAAATTAACTTTTAATATATAACTGAAAAAATCGCATAGTTGGCAGCACTGCCGGCAAAAAATAATATTTTTTCTAGACTCCTTGAACAATTTTCTTCAAAAGTCAACTTGCGGTTTGATTCTAGAGCAAAATAGAACCGAAGATATGATCAACAAAAAATCAAGTGAAAAAACTCAAAAGAAAATGAGTGACATTATTTGACACATACGCACATACATACACACACACACATACACACACATACATACACACACACATACATACACACACATACAGACTTTTTCCGATCTCGGCGAACTGAGTCGAATGGGATATGACACTCGGCCTTCCGAACCGGGATTAGGTTGACGTTTTTCAGAGTGATTGCATAACCTTTCCATATGAGAAAGGCAAAAATGTGCCAAAATCCAAAAAATTGAATTGTCAAATTTTTTTTTCGAGTTTGCATCAAATCTCGACGTTTCATGCACCTTGAACACATTTAGCATCAAAAATAAAAATTCTATTTTTAATTCTTCCTATAGTTTATATGAGAAATTTCTGTGTGGCCGCACTCTGAAACCCGTAATTCCAGAACCAGAATTCCGATCGATCCAAAATTCAATAGCAGCCGATGGGAAGGTTGCACCTTTCATTTGAGACAAAATTTGGGCAAATCGGTCCAGCCATCTCTGAGAAAAATGAGTGACATTATTTGACACATACGCACATACATACACACACATACACACACATATACATACATACACACACACATACAGACTTTTTCCGATCTCGACGAACTGAGTCGAATGGGATATGACACTCGGCCCTCCGGGCCGGGATTAGGTTGACGTTTTTCAGAGTGATTGCATAACCTTTCTATATGAGAAAGGCAAAAACCTTGGGTTTTTTCCCCAAAATTATAAAAACCCGATTTGGTACATCACTGGTGCCACACATTGTGGTAACGAGCGAAATGAGCGTGTCTTACTGTGAATCGTAATCATATATCGTGTTATCGTAGGTGATACAGTGTGTATGGCACATTATTCTAAGCGACTCACCCCTTGGTCGTCGCAGGTCTTCCAGCTCCCGGTAGTTTAAGAGTAGGTGCTCTACCGTAAGTCTTGTATTGCAAGTCGGGCAAATCGGAGGGCCGACACGGATGATGGTGTGGATATGGGTGAGCTTTGTGTGTCCTACCCGTAGGCGAGAGAGTGCGGTTTTAGCGGTCTATCCATTTCTCGAGATCTCTTTTTACCTTCTGAGGGTAGCCTCAGTGGGCGATAAAGTGCTCGGAGGCTTTCGCCTTGAATGTCCTAATAATGTTGGATGATGGGACCTCTTTGGAGAACAGAGCGTGCGAATGGCGGCCGGGAGCAGCCTAACGGTCAGCCTCCTCGTTACCGTGGATTCCACTGTTTCCAGGAACCCAGCATACGGTAGTCAATGGGTCGCAGGATTGCACTATGGCTTGAACGTAGGTGTGCTTGGACTCCTCCGATTCCAGTGCTTTGATGACCGAGAGGGAATCGGAGAAATTGCACAGCCGAAGTATTTTCAGGTTTCTTGATTATGGCAATGGCGATGGCGGCTGCTTCTGCGGAGAAAACTGAGCAAACAGAGGGTAGACGACGGGTGAGGCTCTCTCCAATTCCGCTCACACCCGTCCCCACGTCCTCGCTAAGTTTGGAGTCGTCATGTGCAGATGATTAGGGTATTTGTGTTCCACCATTTGGAGGAATTTAGCTCTGACAGTACTGGGAGGGTCACCTGCTCTGGCGGATATAGCCAGGCTGCTGTCTAATTTTGGGCCGCGCTCGTGCCGTGCGCGGTTTCAGACCCGATGCAGCTGTGCGATTGTAGGGAGAGGCGAATTGGTAAATGTGGTATGGATGTCCATGACTGTATGTACAAGGTGACATTCATCACCAGATGTTTTTTTCTAAGAAGCCAACGACTCGTTTCAGGACAGCTACCGCCAGTGCCCATCGGCAGGGAAGTACGCCGGTCTCTACACAGGCGGCTTAGGCGGGAGTGCTAGGTAGTAAGTTCGAAGCCAGTCTGACTACTTCGTGACGCAACGGTGAAAAGATTCTACAGGAATTAGTAGAATTGCAACTGGTTATCTCGAGGCCGCAGATCAGGTGACTATGGATAAGGACCTGGCTGGTGTTGAGTGCGGTTCGCCTATTCCACTTCGGGTGACGCGAGCTTATTCACAGTGGCACGACGAGTGACAAAACCCCAATAATCAACGTCTTGGTATTCTTTTATCAATATTTATTTTATTTGTCTCTCTATTTGAATAGAAGTATCTCAAAATTTGAAGATAATCGAATGAAAAATGAATTTTAACATGTCGTTGAGGCAAGTCATGTCGAGGATTTCTGTTCAATTCAATTCATTATAATTTTTAGTAGATTAGAACTTCAAATGGCGATGTATCAAAAAATTAAATTTAAGTTCTTTGGAAAGAAGAATGAATATGGGAGTGGGCGTAGCGTATTGGTAAATCGATTGCCTTGTACGCAGCGCACCTGGGTTCGGGTCCCGACCCCGCACATAGGGTTAGAAATTTTTCCTAAGAGATTTTTCTAACCCGAAGAGGCGAATGACCTTAAGGTTAAAACCTCTATAATTGAAATTAAAAAAAAAAAAGAATGAATATGCTAAACTATAGATGTGAGCTTTTCGTGCAGAAATTATTTACGTTTGTTCTGCATTAAGGAAAAGCAATTGAGAAATTCAATGTCATATCAGTATTTTTTCTAGATTCTTAATACTTCTTCTATTTTTTGAGATTGTCTCGTATCGGTCATTTACCATGAATCTGACTCAAAATTTAGTGTAGTTTCAAGAAATGCTGTCCTGATCTTGCGCATTTTTGCACCGAAGTTATTATATCTATGTTTTTGAAAATACCCATATGGAGATAGCCCTGTAGCTCATAAATCTCCTTACAAACTGGTTGTCTACACCACATCATATTACTGAAAAATAAGTGATTTTTACTAGTTTTGTCAATCATTTATAATTTTACAATTTTGTAACAACTTGTATGAACAGGTTCGACTGTGGGGCGCTTCCGTGTATGCGACATCGCGGGTGTAGGCGTGCGTGGATCATTGCAAAGGGCTCAAGCGTTTGTATGTTAACGTGTTTGTCGCGTGTATATTACTTCGCGTGTATAAATTCGATTTTATAACAGTGTGACCATTCGCATGTTTGCGTGTGTTCATGGATAATCGCGCAGACCGTGAATCTGATGCTTAGTTTGGGTGTACGGTTCAGTTACTAAACGAGAGTGAGTCCCCTAATATTGCTAGAGCTCTTGGTCATGTCGCCGTGAAGCTTGTTGTCCAGTGTATATGAGCGATACTCTTTAAGAATGGTAGTACTGAAAGCATGGACCTAGGCTGCTAGTACCGACATCATGGTCTTCTAAACGTGACACGTTTGCGTTTGTGACCTATGTGGTATTATCGCGCAGAGCTCGAGCTTTTGTATGTTAACGAGTTTGATCGCGTAGGCATGTGTCACTGTCTGCAGACAGTGATTTTACAACGTTGACCGAGATGGCTTGCTGGTTTTCTTTAACATTCTGCATTACGGACCTCTAAAGACGTGACGAGATCTTCAATTTCGTAAATATCTGTAAAGGAGTAATTTGGTTAGAGCCATCCTGCAGTAAGGCCAGATCTAAGCCCAAAGATAAGTTTACTATGAACCACCTGCAGTACAAGTCGAATAGTGCCTTTTGGAAGACACAAACTCTGTGTAACGTTTATGTAACTTCGCGTGTATAAATTCGTATGCATAACCACGTGCTTGAATATTTGCGTGGCCTTTTGGAAGTTTGCGCGATCCACGGTTCAAATCTTAAAGGTAGAGAGTTTCCGCATATCACTATAGTATGCGATCATGGCGCCTTGAGACTGAGTTCGTTTTTTGAGAAGAGACTGATGATTTCCGGATGTGAACGATTCATGATCACATGGGAACGGGCGTTGATATAATCACACTTTAGACCGTGAATTCGTGAGTGCTTACATATTGATTTGATTATTGGAGCGTTTGATGTATGCGAGATCGCTGTTGAAAGTGTGTGTGTGTGTGGATTTTTGCGACTGCAAGTTCTCATGTGTGGCCACATTTGTGCTACCGCGCATGGAACAAACAGTTGTAGGTCAACGTATTGGACCGCGTGGAAATTTTTTAAGCCACGGATGATAGCGTGTGAATAACGTCGCGTGTTTGATTTCGTTTATATAACCGTGAAGTTGTTTGCATATTCGTGTGGGTTTTTGAATGTTTCCACGGGTCGTCGTTCTGAGAAAGTGAGCTCCCCGTTGAAGCTTGTTGTCTAGTGTATATAGGTTCCGTATTTTGAAGTGGGAGCACCCGGAATCATGATTTTGTGAGAACGGCGCTGTTGGCGCTTGGGACCGTTTATAAATTCGTAAGCGCTAACTTTAACATTAACATTAAGCGCTAACTTTAACGCTATATTAACTTAGTAATTGGGAGGATTGCATGGTTGCAAGATCATGGGCGTATACGTGATTGATCGTGTTTACGACCGAATATGTATCATCGCGAACGACTCGAGCGTTTGTATGTTCTTGTGTGCTCTTTTCTTAACGCGTGGGAGATTTCATATCACGTATGCTAGTACGTTTGTTATTTCGCGTGTACTAATGTATTCCTCTAACCGTGTGGTAATTTGCATGTTCTTATGTTCTTAAAGTGTCACTGAGATAGAAACAGCAAAGGAAGAATCAACATAATAATTAGACCTAAATTCACTAAAGGTCAGGTAGACGTACAACTCGTATACTACAATATATTAGAGAAAGGAATTAGATATTGTCACAATCAAGAGCAGAACGGAAGCGAAAGAATTGAAAAGAAAGATGAGAAAGGCGAAAACATACAGCACATGAAATCTTTTTCAGGATCATATTAGTATTAGTATTAGCTAATATTGGTATTCCGTACATCATAGAAATGGCTAAACTTTTGTTTGTGTTGGGGAGAGTAGGAAAAAGTATGTAACATAACAAGGCCCAATAAGTGCTATCGGCCTTCTCGATGCGTCATTATCGAGGTGTACTGCAAAGCAACTTTCTGTTAGCTGTTAATATAAAAATCTACAATTATGTACAATTGAATATGGATGACTATTTTCCTAGTTGACATCCTATATAGAGATTTACGAATATACTAGTAGCAAATTTTGATAATTGATGCAACAAAGTTTATTGAACATTTAATCAGTGGATTCCCACGTATCAGTCGATATCCATTCTCAAAAACTACAAGGGACAGCCCTATGGGGTTTTACGAATTGCAGACGTAGGACTGCAATACGTGAAATATTTAATTTCTTATCACATTTTGATTAATAATTAATCAAACATTTCTGCCTACAGTTCACTTCAAGAATCAGGTCATTTTATTTACAATGAGCGATCGAATCCGATCAAAGAAAGCAGACAGAAAACTGCGATGGAAAACCGAACTAATATCTGGAACTGCTTTAAAATTTTAAAAAGTTTTCTATTGTGTGCGGTAAACAACCAGACCGATGCTTAAAAGTCATGTTTTAGACAATACAGTCCCAGTTCTTGTATAGGACAAGCTTTATAGTTTTATTTTGCTGTTATTGTAATTTTCCTAAAGTACCCATAAATGTAGCGAATGTAGTGGTCTTAATCATATATCGAAGCAAAACATATACAAGAATCAAAAATAGTTTTATGGATGGACTTAGATGCATTTTTTGCAAAGATTTTTTGAGTAACAGTGCATCCATTCATAAATAGGCTTTGTAGTACCTATGTATTGGTAGAATCAAAGTGGGATAGGCTGAGTGGAAATGAATCTCGTGGAATCAATAAATTGATGAAACGTAAATAATAAACCTTCGTTGCACTTTCTTCTATCCATTCGCGTGAATTTGTTGCTAAAAAAGTTTTCGTCTCCTTAGCCTGCCATGGAGACGACAACGCAAAGAAAAACCGAAAGCTATCATACACGCAACACTTGAATATACCTACACATTCGCCCCAAACAATAAACTCAAGCGAACGGTGTACCGTGCTTGAATCAAAAAGCTGTGCCAGTATATCGTGTCCGTACACGAATGGAAGATACGCACCAAGCACAATGAGTCAACGCTGGTGATGATGAGTGGTCCGAAAGAGACAACTAGTACCACGACGCTAGCTTCTGCTACACTGGCTGTGGGAGCATGCAACGCAGTGCTCTGCTCTGCCTGCTGTCCAAGAGGCAACTGAGCTTGCCCGACCAAATCTGCTCTTTAAATAGTCGATGATGACGTCATTCATAGAACCGTTGCGCGTTAGGTACATAAATCTGTCGTGCCAGACTAGGGAAGCGCAGCCTTCTGTGTGCAAATGCGTGGTATTTTAACTATGTTGAACATTATTTAAAATTTTAATGCCATGATATCAAAAATCTTTTAGTTTATCTATTGGAATCTATTCTTAGAAGTATTTCTGAGCGATATGCGTAAAAAAATTGAAAATTTACCGTAAGATGGCTGAATTATAAGCGTTTAAAATTGGACCAAAGACGTAGTCCTACGTCATAAAATTGTACATGAACGGCTCTCAGTAAGTAGCGAAATAAGAAATTTATTGGTGCACAAAACGGTTCCGTTTTGTTATAATTTGAAATGACGCTCTATTTAGTTAGTACAGTGGAGACACGATTTTATCAGCCCCCGATTTTATCTTCCCCGATTTTATCAGCGTTTCGACGCGATTTTATCAGCTTCGTATGAAAATTGATAGTTGGTAGTTTGATAGGTTATAGCATACGAACCAAGTTGAATTCGAGTAAATCCTTTCTTAAGCATATTTTTCTTATCTTAGAGATCCGAAATATGCGAAAAAAAAATAATTAAATTTCTCACTGTCAGATCCCCTTAAGGGAAGTTTAAGCTAAATAATCAGAAAAGGTTATGAGGCTATATCTAGGGACTAATGAAGAATATTTTAAGATCTTCGGTTTCTCAAAAAGAAAGAAAAAATATATGTCCCGAATTTATCAATGCCCCCTTTTTTAGCTTAAAATTCACCAAGAGGCTGATAAAAATGGGTCTTTACTGTATAGCAAAGATAGAAGCATGTGTAGGTCGAAGTTCTTTGTTGGCCAATTTCAAAAAACATTTCACGTGTTTAGCGGATTATACTAAACACTTTCTTGAACGTTGAATACGATTCTAGTGGGATACAAATTTGATAATTTCAGAAGAGAGCCCCGCATGCAAGTTCCGTATTTAGATTCCAATTTAATTTTCGTTATTATGCTATGTTTGCCAGAATGCAATTACCGCAAGCATCTAGAGATATGAAATTTCCCATTAGAAAACTGCACCAGACGTGCCAAAAATCCCATTTTTCATCTACCAGCCAGAAACTTCCTGCCCGAATCGAGCACCGCAGGCATTAGGGTAATAAAATCTAGCCACACACTACAAGAAATTTATTATTCAAATAATTTATAGCACCTTAAATGCGCTTTTTGGCTTTCTGCCGGTGCAACATGACAAAGTGTCTTTGTGTACACGCTTACACGGGAGAGGTGTATAAGAAAGGACACCGGTGTCCCATTCTATGTTAGAAAAAAAAATGTACCAATGCAGCAATACGCAGGATCTTGAATTAAAAACGAAATTAAAGTGCGATTAAAAAGCACTTAAAAATATTTATTACCTTACTTCTGCGGCTATACTCCGGCAGTGCCTGAGACTATCCCGGTTCTTTTCCTCTCGCAAAGTACAAGCCATCAAACAGAAATAAATCTTCCCTCCCGGTTCGGCGTGGCATGCGGGATATTCGATCCGGCGTTCGCGACGAACAATGTAACCGATAATTACTTGTCGTTAAGCCACCGCGCCTGAATCCGCGATGACAAGTATGTACGGAATTTCGGTGCTGCTGCTGGTCGAAACATGAACCATGTCAACTCGAGCTTGGCCCCTTGCATATTCTGAATTTGGCAAGTTTTTTTTGTCTCCCTAAAGAAACAAGTTCTTCTTCGTGTAAGCTACCGTTTTTTGTCTGTACGATCGCCAAAAACCAGCCAACCGTTGCTTCCGGGTAATGGGAATTTAATTTGGCAGGATTGTCTCATTAATCCTGCCATTCATTCATCCGTCAGCTGGTAGCTAAAAGCTGCCGTGTGTCGTTGCGAGCAGCAAACAAAAAATGCGTCAGTCTTAATTTTTGGCATTTTCTCAGACACGGCAAAATCAAAACCGGAAATAAATATTTTGGTTAACCTTGGATTGTGGATTGTCGCTCGACATGATGATGCGGTGTGTGGTGACGCAGTTTTGATCGTTGCTGTCAATCTTTGGTCGGTCTCCGGTTAGGGACGGAAAGAAATATAATTGATTTTCTTGAGAAGGATTATGTGTCTTGCTTTGCAAAAAAAACCGGAGAATCCTTTCGGTTGCAAACGACAAAAACGAATCGCTCTATTTGGACAGACCATCCGCTGGGAATGGAGGGAGGGTGCATTTTGAAAATCAATTCAAACTGCAGTCCCATGAATGAGTACCGAACAAAGATATCTCTATTATGAGATCGCATTTGGATTAATTGTGTTTCCTCCTTAAAAGTACAAAAAATGATTTTTTCAAAAAAAAAAGCGCACCGAAATAATAACAGTATCAATGACGGAGGGTTCAACATATCTTAGATAATGAAGAAAGTAGGAAAGGAGCGCATGCACATATTCCTTCCCCTTTTGAAAATTATAACTTTCCAACCGAAATAATATTTCATTTCTAGCTAGAATGGCGGAAAGTGAGCAACAATGCATCGATCGACTGATGAGATTTTTCTTTCAATATTTGGGAGTACTTTCCCAAAAAAAAATGAAGCTTGACTTTTATTGCTCTCAAACCTCCCATATTTTAGGTGAAATTAGAACCAGTGAGATTTTCGACAAGGGATTGTTTAAACATAAATTATACTAAACTTTTTAATTTTGGAAAACGGTCTGACTGTTGGTATCGCAACTAGGACTTGACTGATGGCTTTGAGAACAAAAAAAAACTATAATTGAGTGATGAAGTTCGCATGGGAACATCCGAGTTAGTATTACTTAAAAAAATGGAGAATTGCCACCATTATAAATGGGACAGAAAAAAAGCTCAAACTCATTTAATGTTATGATGACACCTTGATTAGTGCATGTTCGATGACCTGACCAAGAAAGCAGTCCTTTTCCCATCCGAATGCACTCGCATAGCGACGGACCAGAGCACTTCAACAAATCTTCCCAGCAAACCAGTCCAAAAAAACACACTCACCAACAATGGCATCACTGATTTCGGGGCCAAACAGTTGGCGGTTACGGATTATGATCATTATCCGTGCAACAGCAGCACCAACATGATAATCCGTCAATAATGATGTATAAATTTACATATTCGTTCTCGATCAGTGTCGGTACGTTCTCCGAAGAAATTGAGAAACGCTAGAGTAAGAAAAACAAACAATCCTACAGTGTACGGAAAAACGTTTCCGGAGTTAACAGTAAGAAGAAAAGTGAGTGCAACAATGTTACAGAGCAGCAGAGGGGCTTGAATCGTTCATTCTCACATAAGTTGGCTGGCTACAACTAGCTGCACATACGTATAGCATAATCTTACGTCTGATGGATACGGATGCCGTAGTCCATCATGGAACGGAAAAGAATGTAACCAATTGCTCGTGCAATTGATTGAGAAGGAAGGAGTTCCATTCAACCAATGCAATTGCAACCGTTCGTGTCTGAGAAGGCTGAGGAATGCTGCAGCTGGTTGGTTGGTTAAAAAGGGTTAAAATGTTTTCGTTAACTGTTGCGCTTGTTTCGTCTACGTATTTGGTTTCCCGATGGCGGAAATAAGTTTCGTTCTTTTTATTGCATCGTTCAGATTGATCTTGATTTAGCCGTATTTACTCTTCATTGATGGTGAACAAATGAACGTTTCCGGTTTGAGGACAAACGTTAATCTTTTGAGTCGTGGTAGAAGTATATGGTCAAGGCTCCGAAAATGGCAACCACAGGCGAAATTTTTTTTTATCGAATTTTTCGTCAAACTGTTTGTTTTCCGTATGTATATAACCTCAAATATTTAAAAAATATAAATGGTGAGCCCAGAAAAAAATTCCATGTCTGTTATTTATAAAAGTTTGTTGATGCTACTTGCATTACCTGAAAATGACTAAAAGACCGTAAGGAGTTAAAAATGTACACAAAATGCATATTTTCAACTTTTTTCCTGGAACCACATTTTTCCATCGTAGTCTAATTTAAATTTGACAATATTGCTTGAAAAATTGAGATGAATATGGATAAATATTTTCAATTGTGAAGTAATGGAAACCATATAACTTGTAACGTGACAGATCAAAAATTCGAAAAAGTTTTGTGGACCACACTAAAAGCATGCATACAATGTCTAACCTATATTTTTTCTTACTACTTTGAGTCTACTTTTTGAAATTGTATTGTGAAAACCTTAAAGTTTTATTCATTTTTGAGAAAACACAGTTGATCTTACGTAACGTGACAGATGTTTTCTGCTGTGAAGCTATTCCATCAAGTTTGATTAAATTACGTCCAAAATGGTGACCATCTTCGATTCTAATGAAACCTTTTACATTTCATCTTTATGGGAGACTTAATATTTTGCATTATCAAACAAACAATTTTTATTCAAGAGTAATATTTAAAAAGAGCGTACTAAACCTTGAATGCATTACTTTCAAAATATATTGTTCGAAAATCGCCATTGGTGTAGCAAAACTATATGATAGCGAGTTCTAGGGAATCAATTCTTCTGTGTGAATATTTTTTGGTTAAATTTTTCAATAAGAAAACAAAAAAATGTTAAAACACACAATTGAAAAAAACAATGATTTTTTTGTTAGCGAAAACCTAAAATTAAAGAAACTGCAATTACATTATTAATAAGGAAGCATTTTTAACTTCAAGTATGCCTCTAAATTTCTTAGTATTTGCCAGTCATAAATACAATTTTCTTATACAATACTAATACTAAATATAATTTCGAAGCAAAATGCTCTTAGGAAATTTTTTTCGTAATATTTTGATTTTTTTCTTCAACAAAATATCTAGTACTGAAAATACGCCCTTTTAATAAATAACTCACAGATACCAAAGGCAAAAACATAACACGTTTAAGATTTAATTGCAAATAAAAAATGTTTAAAAAATAATTGCATTGTGGAGAAAATAACAATAAAAGGATTTAACATATTTCAAAAATCATTTTATTTTTAATTTTTTTTTATTTTAATTTAATTTTTTTAAATAATTTAGTTATAAAATTATTTCAAAATGGTTTTTAAATTCAAATTTCTCATGAAAACGTGTGTTTCAAAATGCAGATGTTTTTCAGTTATTTTAGATTTTTTTCAACATAATATATTACTTCGTGAAATTACGACCTTTTCACAAGTTATTCATCAAAACCAATATGTTTTTCAAAATAAACATGAAATTTCCCGTTAATACTCAGTTTCCAGATCAAGGATGATTTCTGCACCACTGTCTCGATATGATTGCTTTAATAAAAAATATAGAACTGTAACGGGACAGATTCTGGTTGTAACGTGACAGATCATTGACAATACTCCATAAAATCGAAAACAAAGTTTTTCTTCAGGAAAACTATATTTCAAACTTTTCCTTGTTTTCCAAGCTTTAACTTAAAACTGTGTTCATGCAAATTTGGGGGCCAACGGAACAGACTTTTTCAATTTAGTCGGGCAACCTCCAAACTCACTGCGAAAATTGTGTAACGTGACAAACGTATTAAAATGACAATAACACGAAAACCGTTCATGATAGAAAATAACTTTCTGTAGAAAAAATGTGCGGTTTAGTGACCTTAATAATGTGCAGTTGGGATAGAATCTGGTTTTATCGTTTTTGCTGACTTATCTTATGAAATATGCGTAAAAATGTAACGTGACAGACAGAAGCCTTGACCATATGAAGTGCTTCAAAAGATGGTCCGCAGAATTGAAAATAATCGAAGCTCTTTTTTGACGGCTGAAAATGAATCTGATGTGGCTCGTGATGAATAGAGAAAATGTTGTAATATTCGCACCAGCTTTTGACATACACACATTGTGGTTAGTTAGAGAAACCAAGAAAAATGTCAGATAATTCAATATTAATTCTTCAAAAGGGCTAAAGGGTTTTTGTAAACAAACTTATTTCGCTCCTTATTCCGCTTTGAAATTTAATGAAAAATACACATTAAAATACACACCCGTACAAGTAATTCAGAATTTTTTCTGCGTTGAAATTGCAGCAGAGAAATCAGCAAAACAAAAGTTTGTTTACAAATCTCATTAGCTTTTTTCAAAAGTTAATATGGAATTATTCCAATGCGTGTTTAATGAACCCTCGAATCTTCGTACTGTTTCCCGGTAATAAAATTTTTAATATCTGCTGGTTCAGTTTGCAATTTGTTAAGGGGAGGTTCTCATTCAAAATTTCAAAAAAAAAAAAATTTCTTTGTATTTGTCGAAAGGTATAAGCGTCTACTAGGTGAGAAGGGGTAACAGTGAAACACATTGTTTCTACGATTTTAATTTTGATTACTTGTGTAGCAAAAGTGATACATAGTTCCACTCTATTAATAACTAATACATATATTTTTTCAGTTGGTAAAATTCACGGGAAATATTTTTTGTGGAGTATGAACAGTCTGTTGAGAGAATTATTCAAACAAGTTTAAACTCCCCAAAGAAAAAAAATGATAGATCCAGTAAGTGTATAAGGGCATTACACTTAACTTAGCAAATGTGAGAACATGCCTCATGAATAAATCGGATCTTTCACTTTTTATACGCACACAATTATAATGGTTTTAATGTATATTTCAAACCATCCTGCTGATTTAATGATCATATTTCGTTGGTTTACTTTATGTGCGGTTTAAATTCTTCGTTTCCAAAGAAAAGTTTAAGAAGCGCATTGAAAATCGATTGAAAATTATGGTTTTGGACATATGGCTGAATTAAAAGGGTGTAACTATATACAAATTGGCGGAGTACTTTAGAATTCATTACAAATGTCAAAGTAAGGTCGGATGCCAAATCTCACATCATTTGGACAATTTTAGAACCCCGCCCACTTCACTTGAAATTTTTTGAAATTGGTACTATGGGAAAATATGGAGGAAAAATACATTAAATGCTATAACTTTTGAAGTAGCAATCAGAAAATTACAATTTATACCTCTTTTGGAAGGAAATAATCATAGTATTTGAATGGAGATACCTTCGTTTCTAGAAAAATACGGGAAAGTGGGGTACTGGGTCATTTTGGCCCCAAAATCCCCTATTTTTAATGATTTTTCTGCTCCGTGATGCAAACCATACATATTTTGTAGTTTTTCTAATGTTAAAAAATCTCAAAAATCGATCGAGGCATTTTTGACCTTTGTCCGAATACGAGAAGTTGAGGTTATATGGCCTTTTGTCATTCATATTCAACTTCATCATTTTCTCGTGAATATATCTCTATTGTTCTTCACTCAATTTTCATAAACTGTACCTTGTTGAACGTGGAAAATCCTTAGTATTATAACAAAAATAGATTCGTTACCTGTAAAATTCAGGAACATCATATTATCTGACATATAGTGTCGATTTCACATTTTTATCGTAAAATTGCACATATTAACTCCATTTAACAACAAAATTCTTATTTAATTTACTACTTTTAGTGTAAAGTATGCTTGGGGATCACATGAGAAAAGTTTAATTCCTGGAAAAATAGGGGAAGTTGAGGTATTAGGACAAATACTGAAAAAAAAAATTAGATTTGTAGAGTAAATATCAAAAAGTTTGATGTTTCTGAATTTTACCTTTAGCGTTTTTATTTTTGTTTTATTCCTCAGAATTTTGCACGTTCAACAAGTTACATTTTATGAAAATTGATTGAAGAATAATAGAGATATATGCATGAGAAAATGATAAAATTTAATATGAATGAAAAAAGCCATATAACCCCAACTTCTCGTATTCAGAATAAGGTCAAAAGGGTTCCGATCGATTTCTGAGATTTTTTCACATTTGAAAAACTACAAAATATGTATGATTTGCATCACGGAGCAGAAAAATCATTAAAAATATGGGATTTTGGGTCCAAAATGACCTAGTACCCCACTTTCCCGTATATTTCCAGAAACAAAAATATCTCCATTCAAATACTAAGATTATTTCCTTTCAAAAGAGGTATAAATTGTAATTTTCTGTTTGCTACTTCAAAAGTTATAGCATTTAATGTATTTTTCCTCCATATTTTCCCATAGTACCAATTTCAAAAAAATTCAAGCGATGTGGGCGGGGGTCTAAAATTGTCCAAATGATGTGAAATTTGGCATCTGACCTTACTTTGACATTTGTCACAATATGAGAAGGGGGGCCTTTGAGAATTGAAAAAAAAATTGTTTTTGCAATGCCCTAATGCATGTTGAGGTGATTTCAAGTGTTTTAATTTGGTTAAAAAGTACTGGTATGGCAAGCAATATGTTCCTACGGTTTGAAGTCTACCATTTATAAATGCGGAAATCTGTCTGCAGAAGAGATTACTTCACTTAACGAACGTTACTGGGCGATTGCGAAGATGGTATTTAGAGAGGCTGGTCAAGTAGTTGGGTGAAGGGTAGGGTGAAGGGTGAAGCAATTGTGTGGAAATTTATGAAAACTGTTCAATGAAAAATTTGGGAAGGAACAATAAATATGTTCTAACTACATTTAGGCGAGCTAAATGTAGTTGGTAAATCGACTTCCATGTGCAATTCACCACTTCAACTGGTCTTTACAGTGTTCAATCTCAATCTCGCACAATTTTTGTTTGAATATTTAAATAAATCTTCATTTTATATAATTTTAAATAAACATATCTTATAACTTAAATTAGTTATAGAAATTGCGCTTCGATTTCGCCTCATCATGATCTGACACTAACTTAGCAACATGACCGGATTGACGCTAGCTCCAAAAAAACTAAAACATCCTTTTTGTTTCTAAGCAAGCCCCTAGTTCTGCGTGATATCCCGCAAGAAAAGTAGATCTGATTGAGCTGATGAGAATCAATGAAATCGAAACTAGGTTTAGCTTAGCTAGCCAATGCAATATGAGCTATGCTATATTTCTCCTTTCTGAAGAAAAATTTAGCCTAGTCCTGCCACTGAGTTAGTGTCGGATTCTGATGAGACGATGTCGATACGCAAATGGGAAAATGTACTTTTGCATATAAAATATTTAAAATAATCCATAAAGAATTGTAAAACGATCCATAAAAAAGTTGTCAATGTTCCATAAAACAAAACTGAAAATCCATAAAACAATGTGAATGATCCATAAAAAGGGGTGATTTGATCCATAGATTATGTAAAATTGAACCATAAAATGGTAGCAAAATAGCACTAAAATAGTAGTAAAAGAGCAATTAAAATCAACCAATGCCCCATAAAAATATTGGAAATGTTCCATAAAATGATACATTTTGCGCCATAAATTAACTGACATTGATCCATAGAATATTAACAATGCACAATAAAACACGTCGATATGTTCCATAATATCGACAAAAATGTTCCACGGTATTACAAAATGGAGCAATAAAATGTCAGAAAAAGTTCCATAAATTTGATGAAAATGTTTGCTAAATAATTTTTCTTGGTCCATAGAAGATGTAAAAATGAACATTAGAAATGATTCATATATCGAACGTTAAATAATGGTTCATGGATATTTACAAAACGATCCATAAGAAAAGAAAATGCAAAACGATCCATTAATATGTGCTTATGCACTAGAAAAAATACATTTAATGAATTCATGCGAAATTTTATGGTAAACTGAAAAAATAAGTTGTGCTTAATAATTCTCATAACAGTGACAGTGTTTTAACAAGTGAGCTTATACTGGGAGCTAGTGTGATGCGGCTTGGCCGCATATCCGAGGCCAAGGATCCGAAGCGGCGCAAAGCCGCTGAGGATCCGTTGGACGAGGCATTGATTAACCCGTAGCTGGAATTGCAAGCAAACCTGTGGTCCTCTCGTTTGCCCGGTTTACTTAAACATAGGGGCTATAGCTAGTTAAAAGCCGACTGAGCGGCAGCGAAGTCGGACAGTGCACTAGATAGCGATGTGGCGTAGCCACATTAGTCAGTGTTCGTGTATAAAGTGTCCGTTTTCGCTTCAGATAGTTATTCAGATAGTATTTGCGACTCATGCCAGCCTGTATCAGTGGTCTAATAACTCTCAGCGCTCTAATTTCATAAATACCCTGACGTTTAAAGAGTTGCCATAATGACTAGTGGGATACGGAAGCTTAAGTTTAACTATAATGTATGCTTTGTTTGTTGTAGTTATATGCAGTGCATGTATGCATGGTTTGTTGTAGTTTGACATTACAACCAAATGTAATAAACTTTATTATTAGTTCGAACAGCAAAAATTTTGCATGAATTCATTAAATTTAATTTTTCTAGTGCATAAGCACATATTAATGGATCGTTTTGCATTTTCTTTTCTTATGGATCGTTTTGTAAATATACATGAACCATTATTTAACGTTCGATATATGAATCATTTCTAATGTTCATTTTTACATCTTCTATGGACCAAGAAAAATTATTTAGCAAACATTTTCATCAAATTTATGGAACTTTTTCTGATATTTTATTGCTCCATTTTGTAATACCGTGGAACATTTTTGTCGATATTATGGAACATATCGACGTGTTTTATTGTACATTGTTAATATTCTATGGATCAATGTCAGTTAATTTATGGCGCAAAATGTATCATTTTATGGAACATTTCCAATATTTTTATGGGGCATTGGTTGAATTTAATTGCTCTTTTATTACTATTTTAGTGCTCTTTTGCGACCATTTTATGGTTCAATTTTACATAATCTATGGATCAAATCACCCCTCTTTATGGATCATTCACACTGTTTTATGGATTTTCAGTTTTGTTTTATGGAACATTGATAACTTTTTTATGGATCGTTTTTCAATTTTTTATGGATCATTTTTGTTGTTTTAGCGGCGCAAACTTAGGGCTGCCATAACTAATTTAGTTGTTGGTTTTGTGCTCCTCACGCGCAAAGGTGGTTTTAAATGATTTTCTCTTTACTGTGGAAAAAATATTTTTTACCTAAATTTTTACCTCAAACATATTTAAAAATAATTTTTCAAAATCATACGAACAAATAAAAACAAGCTTAACAGATTACTGACGCCACATCTGATCCGCTTTGGGTTACCCGTCTCTATTATTTTTTCTTTTTTGATTCAACTAGAAATGTTTCAAATCCAATCACGACCTCGCAGACCAGACCGTTACCCTCGCACCAACGTATCGACACGACGTAATAAGTTTGATTTCCACCCGTCCGTTAGCTGTAAAACCTTCGCCCTTTCCTCGGATCGACCGTTTTCTTTTCTCATTTTCTCAAGAAGATTAGGTCGAACAAACAATGCGCGAACCAAACGGATCTCCTTCTGTTGTTCCCTGTGTGTTCTACTGCCACCGGAGCGATTGATTGTTGCATCAATCTGATTTTTGGAAAAATTGTATCAAGACAATTCACCCCACGAGCTGCCGCATTGGATGTGTAGGATAAAAACGGACGCCGGGTGCCGTCCGGCAACAGGATTGATGTGTTTACTTCAACCGAACCGAGGGATGCTTTCTCCTTTTCTTTTTTTTTCGAAAAACTTTCCCTGCTTTCGGATCCGGATCCATCATCAATTGAAGATTAGAATCGGCTTCAATGAAGCGAATTTCTGGTATGATCCCTGGCCCGTAAATCTCTTGCCTTTTATAGGCCGTAATTCCGTTGGAATATTTACGAACTCCGCCACACTCCGCCGGCGGAGTCCTAATGGAAATTGAATTCGTTTGCTGATCGGCTGACGGCTTCATCTGCAAACGAGAAATTGATTATTTATGTTTACGATTATGACACTTTCATTGTTGACCTTCGAAGCGGTGACAGATGCGGGATGTGATCGTGGGAGATTTAATTCTAGGGCTTAGGAGCTTGGGTACTTTGGGTTAACAGTTTTTTTATGGTTACCGGCTCTCGAACAAACCGAACTGACCGACCTTCGGCTAACCTATAATTAAAAAACGAGCTTCAGCTAGGAATGGCTAATTACTTTATTACACTTTCTTCCTTATCGAGTGAGTGGATGGCGTCGTCGATCGGAACATCTGACACATCGTTGCTTCGACAGCACTATAAGAACGTGTTCATCCTTCGCGGTTGAAACATGTAAGTAGAAGAATAAGAATAAAACAAGTTTAATTTCTCCTCCGAAGCGTGGCGTGTGGTTTCGCGTGTGCGAGTGGTAAGCACGTGGTCGCGGTGGCTTTTAATTAGTAGGATAATTCCGGCGATCAACGAAAGGGGAGTGAGTTTACAGAGTGGTCGTAACAGTAGGATTGAAGTTTTTATGGCCCCAGAGATGGAGATAAGATTCGCTCAGGACGTCGAACAACACTGTAATCTGGTATCTTAATTATTTTATCATCAGCGTTTTTTTGTTTAGCCGAGCGGCTTTCCCCCGCATCAAACGTTGCATTCACAGTACTAATTCGAAACTTTCTTTTCTATTGCAGGTACGTACACATTGTTGTCAAATATTAGTTTTATTGCTCAGAATCATCAGTAGGTACAAGTAAAGGATCACCATTTCGATATACCTACTAGACGGGTAAGGAAGTATTTGAAGCTGATTTGAAGACATTTGACACAAAAGTTGAAAAAGTTTCATTAGGACCAGGAAGTTCTCCAATATACTTCACAAAGTTCGGTGGCACATCCGAAGTTGGTTCTTCTATGTGTTCCTGAGGCGGCGTTAGACCATACATTACAACGTCCGGCACTGGCTGCTGACCGCTAGTGTCGCTTGCGAGAAGCGACAGAGCTAGAACACTTATCAAACAGAGCTTGATCATCCTTTGTACTGAGTGTGAATGGTGATTACTGACTGAAGCCACTGCCCAACCGGTGTTTTATAGACTAGACCGCGAAATGGGTCGTCAGTCTTTTAATTCGATTATAATTTCAGTACGATGCACAGTTTAAGCAACACGAAAAAAACTCAATCGTTTTGGATTAGGTCGAAATTGCTAATGACTTCTATCGGCTTTATGGCAATGAAATTTCTCTTCTTTTTATGTAAGCGTTATGATGATTATTTCCCTTAAAAGCGGGATGCAAAATTTATTTCTTGAAAAAATAGAGACAACGAAATAATTTTTCAAGGTTTTCAGGAGTTGTTGCACCCTTCCATAGGCTAAATGGGTTAACGGTATTGCAAACATCATCAAATAATATTACATGCATTAATTTAAATAAAATATTTGGATGCAGAACATTCTTTAGACCTGTCGGGACCGTTTCTCTTAATAGCATCCCTATAATTAAATCGGCAGTTAGCAGTATCCTTTTAATCAGAATATATTGGCTCAAATGGCACGTTCCCCGTACATAGTCGGGGATTTGTGCAGTATCCTGGTAGAATTGACAATAGTATTTTTTACATTTTAACAAAATTCAATTAGCTAGAGAATACTGGGTAGGAAATGTTATGAAAATTTATAGCCGTAGTACTCAAGTGAGAGCAAGTATAACATAACCGCATAATTACAAATCACTCAAGTCCACCAGCATGGCTCCTGGTAAAGAAAGACTGGTCCTTCTTTACCGTGAGAACCGATAGTGACAATAGTAATTTGACCTGCTTAGTTACATTGCGTTGTTTGAGGATGAAGGGTTTCTTGACCATGAAGAAGGAATAATGGAGCAGGACAGGTTTATCACAAATTCACCATTTGAACTCCCATATCCAGGACAGCAAAGAATTTAAGGCTGCTTCCTAAACAATGCGCTGTGTTATGTATAATTTTCGAATCGCTTACGAAGTACTGTTTCCTGCTTGTAAAAATTACATAAGCACTTGGCAACACAGATTCTTCCCTGTTCGATCGGTTGAGACGAATCTAACTTCACATCGTTTTGCATAGAAAAGATTATCCAAGAAACTCCAGGTGGGCACGGATAACACAGATCTTAATCGACACAGTTAATCGCGAGATACTGCTCACAAAGCTTAAGATAATAAATAAAGTAGGATATACCACGAGATTCTATCACTTGCTTGATTCTAACTTGTACATCGCGAGGTCATCGTGCAAATTGGTAACAACGTGTCTGCATCCTTTTTTAATAATTCCGGAGTTCCTCAAGGTAGTACTCTAGGTCCGTTACTGTTTTCATTGTTCCTGAGTGAAGCGGTCTTCGCTCTTATGCGTGGACGGAAACTTTTTTTTCACCGATGACTTGACAATATTTCTTGTCATAAGGAATAAAGCCGATCTCCGTGAGTTACAGTTTATTTAATAATCGTAAGAAAATTCAGCTTGCACATCGCCAGAATTTGAAATTATCCATACGCCAATTTAGAAACAAATCGGCGTAGTGAAGGTCACGTTTACAATAGAGCCTGATATTTACTGTTAGAGACAATTTAAATATCGCTGAAAAATATAAAAAAAAACATTTTGGTCTGGTAAGCAATCTGCAGTTGCGGCAAACAAAGTCAGATTTATGGTCAGGGAACTTACAACAAAGAGTACCTTCAAAAACGTCAACTACCTCTTTTAGGAAAGACTGTGGTTGTTAAGTTTTTTGGTCTGATTAGGTATCGTGCCGTTACGCAAAATCAGTTCTAGAGTTGTATACAGTCAATACAATTTTGAGCCCAAAGACTGCAATACGTCAAACTATCACCCCTAGGTTGATGGGTTCTACGGTATTGCAAACATCATCCAGCATATGTGCACATCAATTTTAAAGAACCTTTAACAGACAATTGCTTTAAGATGGTTCGTTCTTGCATTCGTCTCGATAGTGGTGCAACGAGGAGACCGAGAAGACTTATGGGTCTTTTTTATGTTTTGTGTTTTTTTCATATTGTGCACCAGCCCAAACTAACGGGTAATAATTATAGTTTTTGTACTAGTATTCAATCGCTATGTGTTAGTCGTAGGTCTCTCTCTCTCTGTGTATGTGTTCGTGTGAGTGTTGGTAACAGCTGGATCAGGGAATGGATGCCGAACTGGCATATATGATAGAATAGTGGGAAATTTTTTTCCGGTGTTCAAATCGTGAATTCGATTCGACTCATTCGGGAAGATTGAACTGGATAAATTAAGGTAAAATTAATTTACCGACGCATCCATTCACGGCCAGCATAGCATGATCAAATTCTAACAGAACGAAATTGTCGTTAATGGTAAATAAATATAATTTGTTGGCATTTAAACGAGTTCAAGTAGCTTAATAGCATGGTACATGCACATGAAGTAGAAGCATTAGTCTGTGTTTGTTGTACTTCTAGTAGTTTGCTTTTTCACAATTCATGTATACCAAAAATAATATTTGTCAATTTATACACTTCTAATTAATCACTTTGCATCTTTTTTGCCTTTCTCAATAGAAAGGTATTGCAATTGCTCTGAAAACCGACTTTCTAACGGAGGCCCGGAGGGCCGAGTGACATATACCATTCTATTCAGTTCGTCGAGTTCGGCAAATGTCTGTGTGTATGTATGTGTATGTGCGTGTATGTATGTATATGTGCGTCTGTGTGTGCTTATGTGACCAAAAATGTCACTCAATTTTCTCAAAGATGGCTAAACCGATTTTGACAAACTTAGTCTCAAATGAAAGGTGCAACGTTCCCATAGGCCGCTATTGAATTTCTAACGGATCCGACTTCCGGTTCCGGAATTACAGGGTGATGAGTACGAACACGCAGAAAATGTCGATTTTAATAAATTCTGCAATGAATGTATAAAGGTGAAATTTTTTCCAAAATGTGACCACAACTGCTTCGATTTGTAGTATTAGGTCACTAACATCCATTCAAAATTTATTTGGCCACATTGGCCACCATCATCGGTTCCGGAAGCCCCGGCGGAAGTATCCAAATTCAGAATAACTGTCACATCGGTTTCTCGGAGATGGCTAGACCGATTCAACTAAAAATTGGTCTCAAATGAAAGGTATTGCGTCCCCGTAAATGGCTATTTAATTTCATCCCGATTCGACTTCCGGTTCCGGAGTTACAGGTTGTGGCGTGCGATCACATAGCAAATTGTGATTCAAACCGATACTCCGATGAAAGCAAAAAAGGTAAAAATTTCGCTAAAATGTCTCTCAAACAACTTAAATTTGCTGTTCTAGGCCACCGACGGCCAACCAAACTTTCGTTGACTACATTGACCACCATAGACGGTTCCGGAAGTGCCCGGGAAAAGCGGCCATCTTTCAAAATTTACGAACTCACATCAGTTACCCGGAAATGGTTGGGCCGATTTTCGCAAGCTTAGTCCCAAATGATAGCTATAATATCCCTACAAGTGTCTATAAAATTTCGTACGGATCGCTTATATGGGTCCGGAAATATAGACTATGAAATTCCCATATAAGCCGGAACTCAAATTTTTTTTTCAAGGGGGGGACCCCATAAAATTTCAAAAATCGAATACGTATTTTTGATGCCAAACATCTTTAAAATGCATGAAACGTCGAGATTTTATGTTATCTCGAATTTTTTTTTTATAAAAATCGACTTTTTGGGACTTTGCCGATTTCGCACCTTTTTTCAGTTCAATATTACCGTGGCTGTTTTTTCTTTTTCAAAATTTTAGAACTCGAATAATGATTTATTTTCCTGTATTTAGTTGTCATGTGATGTATAATAATAAAATGTAATATATGCATTTAAAAGCTTTTAACGAATGTAAACAACGCACACATTCTCGTGATTCATGATTGAGAAAGGCACAATTGCACCGCTAGGTGGATTAAAACAGGTTTTTCTCTATTCGGCATGTTATGTTTCCTTCTATTACTATATCTTAAATTAGATTCATAATATCACTCACTAACACAATAAATTGCATGTTCTCTCATATACACTCACAATCCCTCCAATTCCAAACCTACAAACGCTCGTGGCCTTCGCGATAACACAAACTTGGTCACAAACGCGAACATGCAATTGCACTCACCCACATATGCGCCCGCGATATCGCCAACACCAAAACACACCGGTAATTAAGTAAACGTTTCAGCACCTATAAATTTACAAACGCAGTCTCAAGCATTAACCAACCGCACGCGTGAATATGAATCGGTCACGTCCAGTAGTCTCGACTCTCGGTCCTAGCAACCTAGACTAATGCCTTCAATTGGACCAATAAAAAAATTACGCTCAAATTCACTAGACAATACGTTCCATTTCGATATGACCGGTAACTTTAGTGATATGGAGATATTCACCCTCTACCTACAGCACATCAGTCAGCACGTTAACATACAAACGCTTATGACCCTCGTGATCATCCACGTAGACCAAAACCCGCGGTCTCGCAAACATGACATTACCATGATTAAATCAACATTTTAGCTTATAAATGATTTTATAAATTTACAAACATGAATCGGTTAGATCCGGAAATCCCTACCCGGGCCTAGCAGCCTACACCCATGCCTTTAGTTGGACCAATATTACGCTCATATCCACTAGACAACACGCTTCATTGCAACATGACTGGGAGCTTTTGTGATATGGAAGAACTTACTCCCTTACCTACACTAGTTTTTGAGCCGTGCACCGAGAATTGAATATTAGATTCACAGTCCGCGTGCGATCATCCCAGAACACACGCGAATATGCGAATGGACACACGGTTATAAAATCGAATTAATGCACGCGAAGTTACATACATTCTAGCAGACGCGATATACTAACTCCCACGCGATCGAGTACCTTAACGCACAAACGCTCGAGGCACTCGCGATCGTGCAGACCCTTGCATAACTGAACCATACATTGAAGATCACAATCAGAATCACGGCCCGCTGGAATTATCTTTAAGAGGTTACATCACTGTAGAATTAAAAAAAAACGAATTTTTTATTTATTAGTCTAAAATGGGCTTATGATGTTCAAAATTATATCCCAAAACATGGAAGACGAAAACAATACATAAATGTTCAAATTTTTAACTCTGCCGTTACCCCAAGCGTTCTGAAACGCGTTTTTCTCGAATCCACTTTTCTTGAGCTGGCCGGAAATGTTACTCGAACAAATGATTTTTGATCGTTTTGAAATTTTCACAGTATACTTTAAATTGATTTCTCCAGCGACGTAAAGCATTTTCGGCGTTTTTTCACTCAAAGGTGCACCATTTTGCGAAAAACTAAAATATCGAAAAAAAAACCTACGTACGTCGCTTGCTATTATCATAACGAATCAGAAAAAGTTTAGTTTTTGGCTCTAGGGTAAAAATTACAGGAGATAGTTTTCCGGCCGGGACCCCTTCCAGATAAACGCGCGTGGGGCCCCATTTTGTGGTGAAATTATACGAAAATAATATTTTTTGTGATTCATTACTTATCTTACAAATCCCATTTAACAACATCTCGATTTATCACTTTATTGCGTCAACAAAAATGAAATATGCCTATTTTTTCGTGCTCTACAGTGGTCTAACCCCTTAAGCAGTGTTTTAGTGGGTGACATGTCCTGTCTCATCTGCAATTATTGCGAGTGATTCTGACGGGGAACCCTTCCGAGAACCAGTAGGACAACTCTCGAAAAAATTGTAGTTGATGTAGTTTTCAATTTTTGAACACATAGCTCTCCATAGTGCAACGTTTCGAAGGAATATCCATTCATCTTCAGGGGAAAGCTTAAAACATAACTTAGTTACAGTTTTTCTATAATACAAATATTTTGTATATTTTGTCAGGACTATGAATATTTTCTTTTTTTAGTAGAATGTAATGTAATGTTTCCGCGAGTGGCTCTGCTCAGCATCAAAATGGAAAAACTATTTATAGAGAAGCAGTAGACAAATATTGTTTGTCTTCCTAAACACACACAATTGCATCACAAACTTCAAATTAGCTTGAGTGTTAACATCTTATGACACAACTTAGAAATAGCAGGATAGATGTGAGTCGCGACAGTTACCACGTACACGAAGGGCTAGTAAGTGGGGGGACGTGTGAGGAATGGTAGATGATAGTGCTGTGACATTATTTTTGAATATTGGGCGATATTTTGATTACATGTTTATTATAAATTATGCAACTGGTAATTTTTACGCCACGACCAGTAGAACCTTGTAAAATAAAACAAATTTTCATTACAATCTTGTTTTTCAACAATAAGGTTTTTCTGGTGGTGCTAAGAGTATAATATGAACATGAATTATATAAGAAATCCATTTTCTCCCCACTAGACGGATTTTTTTATAATCTCGGAACCAACAGTCATATTTGTGAAAAGTTCAATAGCAGTTAATGAGAGTGTCATCTCTTTTATTTGAAATCACGTGTATAAAATCGGTCAAGAATTCGCTTGGAAATAGATGGGACATTAACTTTGGAACTTGGTAAGTTCCCCGAGGGGATCAGGAACTGTCATAGGCAGCCAACGTGGTCAAAGCTGCTTCAATTGGTCATTAGTGATCTAGACCCGTAAATCCAACCAATGTTACATACATTTTAATATGTATTGCATCATTTGCACATCATGGTGGTGTTCCTGTTTATATGTGAATTTTCTATGTGAGCGCACTCTTCAACCCATAACTCCGGAACCGGAATTCCGATCAACAGAAAATTCAATAGCAGCCGATGGGAAGGCTGTACCTTTTATTTTAAACTAAGTTTGTGCAGCCATCTCTGAGAAACAGAGGTGTCATTATTTTTCCACATACAGACATTTTCCGATCGTCCCCCCGGGCCTCGGTTAAAAAGTCGATGTTTGGAGCGATTGCATAACCTTTATAAATGAGAAAAATCCGATTTCTGAAAAATGATTGCATCTTTTCTTTGATATCATTCTAGTAGAGAAAGATAATAAATATCCGGTTACGTTTAACTCCTGAAACAAGTATCCAGAAACAAAAACTACTTTCAAAACGCCGCCAAGTCATTCGGCGGTCATAAAAATTGTGACAACGTCAACGATTGTGAATTTTACCCCACGACTGTAAGCATGCATTTTTATGGAACTACCACTTCGATATCCAGCAGTAACAGTTCTTTTTTTGAAAGTCATCTCAAAAATGCATCCCACTCAATTCCCCTACACCCAGTCGGCTGACGAGTTTCACTCAATAGCAACCCGATGACGAGACACATTTTACCATTGTAATCCCAACAAGACCATCGGTTATTTTTTTGTCAAACGTCCCAGGACTCCTAAAAAATCTATCACTTTCTGAGATTGCAGCCTTCAACATACACAATGTAGGTTCATCCTGTGGTTACCATTATTGAGTGCAGCACTCTTGAACAAAAGGAACAAGTAGACAGCCACAGTCAAAATCTGAAACGTTCGAAAGTGGCGAATTACCCATCGGGACATCATCTATTTTAGTTTCCACCCGCAAAAGAAAAGCGAATTGAGCTAGGAGCCGAGGAGATCCTCTGTACCGGTGAATAATAACAGCTAAGAGCGATGACATCGTGCCAACGATGATGGGCCATGTCCCGCGAGAATTATGCATGCAGGGACCGGTCGATTTATAATGATGTCGACGAGGACGACGACAACCGACAGCAGCGAGCGGGCGTTCGTAGGGTTTCTCTGTCCTTTTTTACATTTCAATCCCTAGAATCCCTGTGGAGAGTAATGCGATCAGCTTTGACTGGGAAGGATCCTTTGAAAAAGCAGGAGGCAAACGCTGCTGTGAACTATTATGATAAATGTTTGAATTTATGCCACTCTCTTTCGTTTGGTTTGGTTTTTCCGACTATGGTGTGTGGTATTTACCAAATGAAGTTTTCACCTATTGCATTTGATGAATAGCGTAAAGTTCATCGGCTTTATATTCTCGCAGTGGACGCCGCCGCCACCGCCCGGGGTCATGAACTGTGAGAGGGTGACTGTCGCAGGACTGACTGCGTGGTATATTTTTTTTAGTTTTTCAGCACGAACAGTCGTTTTGTGTCATATAATTAGCGGTAATTAGGACACGAGTTGTGATTATAAAGTAACAAAAATAAAGTCATCATAACCTATAATTAAGTTGAAAACAGTGAACGAAGAGAACATACAACGTTTTGTCGTTCATATGTTGTGCCAACAAACAGCGTGATATCCGGTATCACCACCTTAAATGATTGCATTTAGGCTAGAAGGGGGTATTAGAAACTTTCGATTGTTCATATTAAACAACTGAAATTTAGATAGTCGAATAGAAATATGCAGCGAAGTCTGTGCACCATCAAATAAAGTAAAATTTTGTGATCCAGCTAGATATAATTATGGCGAAAAATTTGATGACTTCAGCAAAAAAGTATGTAATGATACCACAATCAACTTTGTTACAGACATGACCGCTTTATATTTTTTAAGTATCGAGTTTAGTCACGAGATATAGTTGGGTATTTTCAATAAAAAACCATTTAACACTAGCTGTTCTATTACTACCATTACTATTAGTTTTCTTTTGTTTTTTTGATCTACAAAGTCATTTAGAAGAAATAAATAAACATTTTTATCCAAGATTTCTAAAGTTTACACTAAAACTGTACTGAATAAAACTAAATTTATGAAAATTTTGCAAGTATTGTTCTATATTTAAATATGCTACGTGTATAGAGCTTCCATGTCTTCAACAAAGTTTTTTGAAACGCCATTCTAAACTACTTTTCTGAAGACACTAAGCCCCTAGATATATTTGAAGAATTAGCTCTCCATTATAGATTCCAATAGGACTCACCAGAAAAATATTGGATTGTTTTCTGCCTCCACATTTCGACAATCTGGACCCTAGATATCGTCCCATTAATAAATGGACAGGGACCAACGGCTTTAACTCCATTCCGGACGACGACGTGTATACAAATCTTTCACTTGAAGAATTCAACGATGATCAGTCTGAAAATCTTTAAAATCGTGACCGACAATCTTCTTAGGAGAAACGAAACATTTCGCATGTGATTGCATAATGTAGAACTGATTAGGATTTTTTTTTCTAACGATTAAACAAGTTTTTGAATTTCATACTAATTGGCAGACAAAACTATTATTTTATAACAGAATATAATTCTAAGTGTTTCAAATCAAAATGCGTTTAACAAAAATCTTCCAAAATAGAGAGACTGGATCATCGAATTTTTGTTTTTGTGAAAATGTACGCAACATTTTCTTTAGTGTATATATTATTCTTCCAGAAGTAAGTATTCATTCCCTGTAACTTTTTCTTTGATAGTTTTTCTGTATAAAATGCGGCAATCGAAAAAAATAGTTTTGAAAGTAATGCACCCAAAAACGTCTACGCCCTTTAGTAGAACTGCTCTTGTATCAAAATGATATAATTGTGAGAAAAAATCATGGAAAACAAAAATGAACACAACTGCAAAGCTTTGATCGAATCGTTGATGATCAATGGCCATATTTGGTCGACCGGTCGATTTCCAATGGAATCCCCTCAACGACCTCGACTGCGGATTGAACCTCGACTGCGATTGAACCCAAACCCACGGTGGGAAACGGCCATGCTTACCACTCAACCACCGCCTCCGTCCGAAATTGTTCTAAAATTGCTTCAAAGATATAAAGTCTTTAAAGTTAACGTTTTCGAAATTATGTGATCATGATCGAAAAAACCCGTTTTTGACAATTTATTATGTTTTATTCACTTTAACAGGTGCATAACTTGAAAAGAGGGTTCTTGTACACGAAATGTAATCATGCAATTCAATTCAGCACTCAAATGAGGGCATTGATAGCCACTTACTTGACTTATTTTTTTTATTTCGATTTTATAAGTTTTAACCATAACCCTGCGACAAACTCTGGATGAATTCCGGGAATATAACTTACGGATTCTTCATCTGTTTGTGGATTTCAAGGCGTCGTACGATCCAGTGAAACGAAACAGCCCGTGGCAGGTAATGCTCGAACATGATTTTCCGATATAACTAATTAAGCTTATTCGTATGATGCTGGATGGATCAAAATCAAGCTTTAAAACAGTTGAAGAGGCATCCACCTCATGTGTGACGTGTGATGAATTATAGCAGGTTGATGTACTGTAAACAACATAGCGCTTGTTTGTCATCAAAATCCCCAAAAGTCACCTGAAGGGAATATTAACAATAAATGGAAATTGTACAAAATGTAATAAAAATTAGGTTTTTCCTTTAAAATATGTTTGAATTACTTTAACGATGGAGCATTTTAAGGGTACAGTTTCATTCTCACGAAAGAACAATTGCACTGTGCAAGATTTTTTTTTATTAATTTAAATAGTGGGAAGGGTGGTTCTAACTTTACTAAAATCTTAAAATTTATTTTTTAATTGTTTGAGATAGAGTTTCACTGTCTTTCAAAAACTGAAGAAAACCATATGTTGAGAACCTTTGGTTTAAGTCTTGTACTTTTCGTTTTACAAGAAACTTTCCAATAAATAGTAGGGTGTTTCTTTAAAAAATAACTTTATTCATATAAGTTTTGCACTTTAGAATTACCGTTAAGATACTTTTAGATATTTTAAAGAAAAATATTTCGTCTCAAAACACGGAACCTTCTTTCATTGGAAAGTTATAAGCAATTTTTATTTATTTTCAATAAATACTTCCAGATAAGGATATCATGAACCCCTTTTTTGAGGATGTGTGTTCCAAAGTACGATATTTCATATGGCAGAAACAGTATTTAATGTCAAGTGCCCTAATAAAAGAAGTTAATTTTTTTATGTTAAATATCTTTGAAACGAACATAGTTTAATAGTTGCTGTATTGGAACAAACTATGCACCTTAAAATAATTTTAAAGTTGTGCAAAGGTTACTCTCTTAATTAAACACCCTGAAGCTTACTTTTGGATTTTTTTATGAAACGGGAAGTATGAAAGGTAAGACTTGAATTACTTCAGCAAATTTCTTTAAAATGCGTTTTGAAGTTGTACTTCATTGAAAGTAGTCAAGCTCTATTTCGGACAGTTAAAAACTTTAAAGTTAGATCTTGCTAAAATTAGGACCACCCTAGCTCTTATTTGAACGAAAAGAAGGGTTTTGCAAAATATAACATATTTAAGTCTATGTCTATCTAGTTTTAATAAAATTAACATTCTGGACCACTGTGCGTTGGATTATTGAGGAAACTTGATGATAATGTATTTTCGTAGTCGCTGGAAATTATAATATACTGACCTTCGGTATTATCATTATCACGTTTTTTGATTTGAAGCAGCAAGCCTTAGGTATGTGTTGTTGAGCAATGGTGTTTCATGTTAGATTATCAGTTAATCCAAATAAAATGTCAATATTGCTTTTCACGCAACTAATGATTGCATCTGAAGCTCGTCCATTCCAGTTATTTAACTTTAAAATTATAGTCGCAGATAAAGTTGAGTAAGTTTATGGTATCCTCAATGTTATCCAAGCCACTCGAGAGATCATCTATTGGAAAAATCTAGTTATGAAGTCCTCATTGCAGAGATCCCTTTTTTAAAATTTGCGATTGCGGTGCTGTCGGAGCAGCGAGTTAGATCTAACACGTCTATCCTACCAGATCGTCCAAATGACGATTTTCTGCATTGAGGTGTTTAAATTCATCGTCTTGCGTATTTAAGAATAGGTTTATTTCGATCTACATTATGGGCCGTGTAATTTACTACTTTTTCCTATATTATTTCCTGCAACTAAAAGCCTAAAATATTTTTGTATTAAATTAGAAAATTTATTTCTTATCATTCTTCTTAGCTATTCTTAATAAACATGCTTGGTTCTCTTTCTAGTAGTTAGAAAACTAATAAACGACTCGTGACTGAAATGGCTTGTATGTCTGTCATACAAAGTAAGATTTTCCATATAGCTTGTGTTGATCTCAGGCCGCTCAAATTTCTTCCATATTCTCAGTTGGTTTACTACTTGTTTTTAACTTATTTAACATTGTTGGTGGTTTTTCAAGTTTCTCCTGTTTTTTCGCTGTCATATTTTTCTCGCTGTTCTCCGTTACGATGTCCCTAAAACTTATTTTCAGACACTTTACAATTCTACTGATGGCCGGGTGCCCAGATCCTCATTAAATCTTGAATTTTACATGCATTCCAGCACAATAGTGAATTTGTTAGTTTAATAGAATCCTTATCCCTACTACCTATCTTCTTCCTGCAGTAATACCTGTGGTGCGCACAGCAGTGATGTGAAATCTCAAGATCAGTTGCTTATTTTTACTTGAATTTACCAAAATCGACATTTAATTTTAACGCCTCCCTCATTCATTCACTTTAGATCTGACTGAAGTTTCACGCAGAATCGAACGCTTAAATGCAGCGAAAATGTAAATTCAATTGCTATATCGGCCTTGTTGTGCTATCTTATGACATGCGTCATTTGGCACATTTCGAGAAAAACGATTTTTTTAGTTTGATATTAAATATCTTGATACTTATAAATGGTTGAGATAATTCGGAGGAGACAATTGATGTTTCTATCTATGCTCTATTAATTTTTCAATAATTGCGATATAGATTGAGAGCTTTTGCTAAAAATGTGAACAAAAGTCACATCCACACGTACGTCTCGGAATCACTCAGATAGGTCAGAATCACTCACTACAATTGCAGACGAGACGGGAAATATCACCCACTAAAACACTGCTTAAGGCCAATTGCAGCGGGTTGTAATTCTGAATCACTGTTCAGATATGTGCGGACATAGGGACTTCGGCATCGCGTGTATCATCGCGAACGGCTCGAGCGTTTGTGTGTTAACGTGTTCGATCGCGTGGGCGCTTGTATGTCGCATATGCTAGCGTACATGCAACTTCGCGTGTATCAACCCGATTTCATAACCATGTTTTCATTCTTATATTCTCGTGTATTCTTGGATGATCGCGCAAGGACTGTGAATCTGATGCTTAGAGCGAATTCTTTCCATATCACTATAGTCCCGGTCATGTCGCCGTGAAACGTGTTGTCTAGTGATTATGAGCGTCCTTTCTTTTAAATGGTCCAACTGATGGCATGAGTCTAGGTTGGTAGGACCGAGGATAGAGATTTCCGGACGTGACTGGTTGATGATCGCGCGAGTGGTGGGTTAATACTTAAAAGCGCGTTTGTGAATTTATAGATGCTAAAAGTTTTTTTGATTGCCGGGGTGTTTTAATGAGATGGCGGGCGTAAGTATAGTGGATGATTACAATTGCGTGTTTGCGTTTATGACCAGGTCAGTGTTATCGCGAAAGCCACGAGCGTTCGTATTTTTGGAGTGGGAGAGATTGTGAGCGTATATGAGAGAATATACAATTGATTGTGTTAGTAAGTGTTAGTATGAATCTAATTTAAGATGTAGAAATAAAGAAAAAAAGATGTAAAGAGATTAATTAGAAGTGCATAAAATAATTTTGGTTCCAGAGATAGCATAGAAAGAACATTCAGGTTGCTATTGAAACCGAAACTATTTGAATGACTGCGCGACAAGCGAACAAATGAAACAAAAAATTCCATTTAGCGCAGTATGCTTGTATTTAATTTCATTCTCCTTTCAAACTCCCTCGGGAATGTCAATTTTTCTGAGCTCTGGTGCGGCGTAGTAGATAAGGCCTCTAATAGTAGCAAGTGTCGGACTAACATTCATTCCTATTCCTGCAGCGATGTATGTTCGAGTCTGACCGGCGCGCCTTTATGAATCAATTAACAACTTCGGTTTACCAGGTGTTGTACAAAGACAGATTATTTATTACTCCCATGCATTATCACCTAATGATGCTCTGTGCAATTTCAGCTAGTCCCGATCAATAACTGAGTTTCAACGTGAGATAATCGAACAAGCTTAATTTCTTTTACCTGAGAGATTACTGAAAAAATGACTATTTTAACGCCTACTCGTTTCTTTAAACTAGATAATTGTAGTAGAATGAAACTCCGGCTTCAAATCAAGGAACGCGATTGAAACGTAGTATGAGCTTGCCTCCATTAGTAAATTAAGGATTTTTATTAAATCATTTCCCTATTTTTGCTTTGCTCCCCACTTTACAATAGATTTAAGTAACAACTATAGAACATCCGCAATTATGCCAAATAAATATGCAGACCCGATTCATCAATCTAATATAATGGTCAAATTTCTTCCATCATCCATGAGGCCGGACATCACTGCTCACTTAAAACCACATCAGCGAATCATTAGCTAAATATATCACCTATTGCTAGCTCGATCGGTAGAGGTATATAAAAACGTGCGTAGTTTTCCGCAACCTTGTCCGAGTCGATTAGTACGAATTAGAACAGCGAATCAAAATGAACAAACTGATTCTTCTTGCTTTCGTAGTCCTGTGCATTACCATCTGTTTGGCTCAAACGGACAGCTACCAATCGGATGCGGGTGGTGATAGCGGCAACTTCTGGGGCAGCGGTAGTAGAATTGGTAAACAACAACAAGGAGGAGGTGGATTTGATGACGGATTCTTACTAGGAGGAAGACACAGTCGAGGCAATCAGCAGGGTAGAAGAGGTTTTAACTCCGGTCGATTTGGAGCGGGCAACCAGGACCAAACCGGAGGGTTCCGCAATGTAGGTCGAGGGCATGGTGGTGGCCGCGGACGATCGGAAGGTCTTCCCTTAACCTTTGAACCTGCCAATTTTCCCTTCCCTATACCTGCCGGAAGAGCTGCCAGTTCACGATAAGTTTTAAAGATTTGGTTTGATGTCTTCAATAAAGCAATATATTGTATTTTAGATCACCTACCTGCATGCATAACGAACATCAACGTTATAAAAACAGGCCCGCGTACGCCCGGGTGACACGGACGATTGACAGTCCATCACCACGCGCGAACGAAAATCACCTTTAAATGACATCCTATATTCCGGCAACAGACTGCCGAAAAAAATGACATATTCCGACGACCGGCAGCTATCCGATTTCTCCGTTGACATGATACCGGATTGTTCCTCTTTGACATTTCGTTTGTTCTATTTTGTTGAACTGCAACTGATCCCCCTTCCCAGCAGCAGCCAAAGGCTGCCGCCGCTTATGTCTGCACCCTATTGGCATGAAATGCATTGCAACACGCATTCTCAGAAAAAAAAAGTGTAACATACAATCGGTCGTCTCGTTGTTCCAAAAAAAGACCTTTTTTCGATTTCAACTATTCAGGCCCGGTCGTTATCGCGTGTTTGTACGTGTACCTCTTTTTTCGATTCGGTTCTTATCAAGATGAATGTTGTTAGGATACAACAACCTAACCGAAGGCAGACGGCCGCGTATTTGCGATGCACTCTGCACTCCCCCGGTGTCCATCGTTCGCTCCGACTATATATAGAAGCATATAAGTAATCACGACCTGGGACCGCTGAAGTATACTCGACCCAGAAGTGGGTGATCCAAGTTCCAGCCAGCTTGGCAGACATGCATGAACAAAGTGAGCAATTTAGGGACCACGACTACAACAGCAGTGCTATTTTCGCGATGCAAATCGCTTGAAGAACCACCTCAAAAAAGTGGAACGCAACAGGAACGCACACGTGCGCCAATTTAGGAAACAATTTGAGTGCACATGAAATGAGCATTTATGGCGGTGCAGTTGCTGCTTTTAATGTGGTTTGGAAGGTACTTCAACCCGCGCCGGATTAAAGGTTGGTGGAGTTTACGTGCCGGCTGGTTCCGAAAGGTTTTTTGTTCTAGCACGTGAGTTATGGATTTGGATGTTGGATGTAAGGGAATATTAAGTGCATATCGTTTGCATAATTACTGCTTGATATTTTGTTTGATATTCGAACGGTTTTTTGGGGTGCTGGCAATCGAAGCAGTTTATAAATAAATGAATCATTATATTTTTTTTCCTGCGATTTTTTTTTTTCAATAAGCACATATTCCACTCTCAGCTAGTTTTTTTTTGTATTTAGTTTTCTTGGTTTCAATTTCAAATCGCTTATAATTGGTATTATATTGCGTGCACTTCAATCCAGATGGTGCTTGATAATTATAATTTATACATCGGATTGACATCATTATCATTCTTTATTTTATAGTAGCTTGAAATTTAGGAAAATTTGGAATTTTAATTTCTGTTCCCTACAAAATATTTATACCCTACACAGTAAACCTGGTCGCTTTAAAGATTATGTCACATACCTTCTGTGACACAAATATAAATATTGCCAAGAAAATGACCGATTAATGTCTATTGTTATTTATTTATTAGGGCTTCAACCTTGAGGGTCATTCGCCTATATGAAGAAATACACATGTCAAAAATACAAAATTACAAAATAAAAGATAAGAAAATAGTCGAATACTATTTCAATCGACTATTCTGGTAGAACTGCTTCTTGTGTTAATTTTCCCTCTTGGTGGTGAGCAGTGGTCGGGTTTACTCTTTGCCGCGTACTGATCATTCCGTCTGCCTTCTCCCTCGTTTGTGTCCATGTCGTCGTCACTAAAGCTTTGATTTTCGCATTTACATGTATGGTGCTTTTTTGTATTTACAAATAACTCAGGTATAGCGGTTTTCTTTCTTGTTTATTTCTCTTTCGTGGGCATGTTAACTATTGGCTTGGGGATATCGTGGAATATTGTTTGTCCGGTATTTATTTTTTGGCCGGTTGTCTGTGGTGTATCAGCAGATGTCGAAGACTGTTTCATGGTGTTGCTTGTAGTAGATGAGTTTTATTTGATGATTTTGGCGTAGTGTGCTGTTTGGTTACAGAACTAACACGTTGGTGTCTACTCAGAGCATATGCGTAGGCTTCTTTTAATGTAGTTCACACCTTGAGATAATCTGCCTTCGAAAGTCAAGTAAGATGGTATGAGCTCGACATGAATATTTAAATAACTCGAAACACCTCTCCAATAACAAAATATTATAAGCGAATTTCCGTTAGATCAAGGTCCATATACACAGGGATCTTGGTTTTGACGTTTTCATATTCGACATCGTGTTGCATGTTGTTCTTCGCTACGAAGCTTTCTGTCTCGGCTAAGGGGTTGAACGTTATTAGTGCTACTATAGTCTCGCATGATGTAGTTGTATGTGTGACACTCCTGTATGCACAAGTTCCATTTTCACCTTGATCAACTTTTCCACCTCGCGCTCTGTAAGTCTAAGACAGGTCTGCGAAAAGTCAATCGCGATTGTGTTCTCCTGTAGTGGGCGAAATTTATTTTGTAGCAAATTTTGCAACTTTCAATTTTTATGGAACGTCGAAATTCACAGTCCCCCCCTCCCCAAAAAACATTCCCTCTGCAATTTAACATTTTTAAATTGAGATTTTTAAAAAGCAATCTTATCTTTCGATTTGACTTCAGATTTTGATGCTTTATTCATATTTAGGACACAGAAATGATTAAAAGCTGCGTTTCCAAACTAAATGACAAAATACGAATTCATTTTCTGAAAAGAAGTTGAACCAATCAAAAAATGACGCTCATATTCGTTGGACAAAACGTTCCACTCGTTGGACGAAGCGTTCCATTTTTAAGGAAAAGAAACTGATGGGAATCCATCGGCAGCGGTGGGTAGTTGCTGTAGACAAAGCCACCACCTTACACACAGTAGCAAACCCGCTACCACTGCAAGCGCATTGGTAATAGTCTAATAAAAATCTACCTCGGCATTCGAAAGGCAACAAAGATGAAC
The DNA here is from genome assembly GCF_030247195.1 of Topomyia yanbarensis. Taxonomy (NCBI): domain Eukaryota; kingdom Metazoa; phylum Arthropoda; class Insecta; order Diptera; family Culicidae; genus Topomyia; species Topomyia yanbarensis. The sequence goes on along the minus strand of NC_080671.1, from coordinate 36,909,598 downwards.
AGTTTGAGTTCAGTGAGTTTCATTGATGCTAATCGTCGACAGGTTTTCAGTGGTGATTTAACGTGGCTTCACTTTTGTCGGTTCTTACGGGAAAGAGGGACAAGCCTGTCTTTACCATAAGACCATGCTGCCTAGGCTCGACTCCTGCTAACAGAAGACAAAAGACTAGCCCAATGATTTTTAATGACCCTACTTCTAATTTTCCGAACTATATATTTCACATCCTTGCTCTCACTTGCGTACTATGGCTCTAAATTTTCATAACGTTCCCTACCCAGTAATGTCTAGCTAATTGAATGTCATTAAAAAGTAAAAAAGAAAATGTGACTACATATTAGTCGAAACAAAAAAAGAAAAAGTAGAGTAGATAGGGGTCAAATAGGTATGGGGCTACAATAGGTATATGGTATTATTTTTGCTATACTGTTGCAGAGGTCGCTCACGTTGTGTGAATTAGATACACGGTAGAGAACATCGTTTACAACTGTCATTTTGACTGTTATTGTGGATCAGCTGTACTAGTTACAGCGTGGTTTATGTTTTTGTGTGTTGTTCTGCGAAAAAGCGTTATTTTTTGTCCTCAGTACAGTACATTTGATCAACGTAAAAAAAATTTCTTATGTAAAAATTAAAGTTTTTTCTTATGTAAAAATTAATGCTGAACACGAGTATAGAGTTGGTTTTTCGATATTTTTATTTAGAAAAAAAAAATTCGGAGATCAACAAGAAACATACACTTGGGGCACGATAGGTCAGCAGTTTGAGCAGAATTATTTTGACGGTGTGCGTCATTTCGGGCGAAAAATGTTAAAACAAAGTAAAGAGAACTCAAAGAACGCAATTGTATCTGTGCAAGATGGCCCCAATATTCGACCAGCTTACAAAAAAATCAAGCTTCGGTTTGAAACATTACGTGCTAGTGTGAAATGAATGTGCTCGTCATCAATGGAAGCGCGACAGATATTTCACGTGAGGTAACAATATAATAATTTAAGGTGTTGTTGAAGTAAATAATCTGAAAAAACATGATCTAAAAAGAGAAGGAAAAGGAATCCAAAAAAATGCTCTGATGACAAAAACGTTATCGTCGCACAGCTAAGCAACCACGTTGGCACAACTTCAATTCCACACTTTGACGATGACGAGGACATCGAAGAATTCATTTGCAACTACAAAACCAGACGCAGTTGCTGAAAAAACACGTATTTTCAACATTTCCTTCCGTGGTTTCATAATTTTTCATAATTGATTTAGCAATGCACAAAATCATTATTTCTAAAACGTTGCCAGATCTATAACCTTTCCAACAAGTGTTTGTTTGTCAAAATCAGTGCAAAAATATCATCGCTCGAGCTTTCCAAAAACTGACCTACTTGATCCCACTCTACTCTCTATATAACTTTCTAACGGAACAACCTAGAGGTTCAGTATATTAAGACAAACTGTTATGCTTCAAAAATTTTTGAAGTATTTCTAAAGTCATCGCAATGAAAAATCAGAACTGCAAAAGTTATATAAATAAAACTATTTTTTAAGAGACACTCTAATTTTTTCGGTAAATTCCTTATAAAATGAAAAGTGCAGGACATAGAGTTGCAGTGTCTTCGACAAAGTTTTTTTAAAAGTTGATTTCCTTCAATTTTCGGGAAGACAGCGAATCTCTATCTCGTACCATTAAAAAGTTAATTTTCTGATTTTAATAAATTTAGAACCACCCTACCCACTATTTAAAATAACAGAAGTCTTGCAAACTGCAAAATTTTATCATAAAAATGAAGCTATATCTTTTCTATGATCCAACGTGAAAGTATTTTAAAATCACTACCAAGGGTCAATTAATGAAAAACCAAATTTTTAATATAACTTTATCAGTTTTCATTTTTCCCTCCCCAAGGTTTAGGGGTTTGACGGTATTGCAAACATCATCAAGCATCAATTGCTTTAAGATGGGTACTGCATTACGCCTCGATAGTGGTGCATCGAGGAGACCGAGAGGGCTTATGCGCCTTTTTTATGTTATATGCCTCTTCATACTCCGCACCAGCGCATACCAACACTAAACCACTGGTCTATGGACGGTGGCGTGGCCGACTGGCGGATCGACGTAGATTGACTTTTGCTGTGTGCCATGTTTGCAAATATTGTTCTATTGGTGGTATTCGTGGACGGGGCTCACGGAGGGAGTCATTATGTGTCCATTTATCGGTCGACTTCGTCATCGTGCATATACCAATTAAATTAATTTAATAAAGTAGAATAAGTAGAAACCTATTAGTTGTAGCTTTGTGATAATCGTTGTTTTTCGTACTAGTGTACAACTGTTATGTGCTAGTCGTATGTGAATCTATGTATGTATTCGTCTGAGTATTTGTGACAGTTGGGTCAGGGAATGGATGCAGAACTGACGTATATGATAGAATAGTGGCTAATTCTTCTGGTGATCAATCTGAGCATTTAGTTCTATTCATTGGGGAAAGTCGGGCTGGATAAATTAGGGTAAAATAAATTTACCGACGCACGTAGGTCATTCATTCCCGGCCAGCATAGCATGATGAAAGTCTAACAGCATGCAATTGTCGGTAATGATAAATATACAACATTTGCTGCATTTAGACGAGTTTGATTGCATGTTACATGTGTTTTTCTATTCTACTTCATTGGTCTGTTTCTTCTGTGCATCTATTAGTTTGCTTTTCCATTATTTATGTATACCAAAATAGTATTGTTCAATTTATACACTTCTAGTCAAGCTCTTTGCATCTTTTTTTCTTTATTCAGCATGTTATGATTCCTTTTATTAGTATATCTCTGCTATACGCTATCTATACTCATATAGGTACAAACGCTCGTGGCCTTCGCGATAACACAAAACTGGCCACAAATGCGACCATGCAATTGCAATAATCCACATATACTTACGCCCGCGATTTCGCCTACATGAAAACACCCCGGTAATTAAGTAAACGTGGCATCTTTAAACTTCCATGCGCGGTCTCAAACATTAACCCACCACTCGCGCGATCATGACACGGTCACGTCCGAAAGTTTTACCAGCCTGGACTAATGCCTTCAGTTGAACCAATCAAAAAAGTGACACTCATATTCACTAAACAACACGTTCCATGGTGACATGACCTAGAACACAAGTGATATGGGGAAACGGACTACTATCTGTATCATACACTAAAAATAAGCTTCAGATTCACGGTCCGCGCACGATCAAACAAAAATACACAATCCGTCATTATAAAATCGAAGTTATACACGTGAAGTCACATAAACGTGACAAACACGTTAATATACAAATGCTTGAGCCCTTCGCTATCATCCCCGGCATCTACATCGGCGATCTAGTAAACATGATCGCATCCGAGTGATAAAGTGAATGTCTCAGCTCCTATAAATTTTCAAACGCGGTCTCAAGCGTGAACCTAAAAACTCCCGCACTCGCACTATCATGAATCGGTCACTTCCGGATGTTTCAATCCTTGATATCAGCAGACTATGTCCATGCCTTCAATTGGATCAATTAAAAAAAGAAAGCTCTCATATCCACTGGACCCCACGTTACATGGCGACATGACCGAGGACTCTAGTGATATGGGGTAACTTACTCCCTGTCAGAATGTGAATTGTACACCAAAAACTATCAGAATGAAGGTCCGCGTGACCATCCAAGAACGCACGCGTATATAGAAAATGCCACACGGTTACAAAATCCAGTGTTGTACACGCGAAGTCACATGAATGCGAGCACACGTGACAGACACGTTAACAATGATTAACAACGCACACCTACGTTCGCGATCGTGCAAACTTAATAACACCCTGGTAATAAGGAGAACGTTTTAGCGCTCGCGAAGTTTCAAACGCTGTCTCAAACACGAACCTACAAACGTCCGTTTTCGCGCGCTCATGAATCGGTCACGTCCGGAAACCATTACTCTCTGTCCTAATAACTTAGGTCCATACATTCAGTAGGACCAAAAAATAAATAAAGCACATATCCACTAGACAACACGTTCCATGGCGATTTCAGCGGGCACTCTAGTGATATAGAAGATCTCACACTATTTTAGCATCTTAGAAGTACACCAAAAAATAAAGTATTGGACTCACGGTCCGTGCGCGATTTTCCAAGAACACATGCGAATATGCGAAAGGCACACGGTTATAAAATAGAATTTATACACGCGAAGTTACATACACGTTAGCACACGAGACATACAAACGCACACGCGATCGAAGACGTTAACTACAAATGCTCGAGCTCTTCGCGATGATACACGTGATCGCGAGTCCCTACGCCTGCACATACCAAAACCGTACAATGAATATCACATTCAGAATCACGGCCCGCTACAATTGGCCTAATGCAGTGTTTTATTGGGCGACATTGCCTGTCTCGTCTGCAAATTGTAGTATGTGATTCTGACGGGGAGCTCTTCCGAGAATCTAGCTCTACAGCTCCAGTAGGACAAATCTCGAAAAAAAACTTTATCAGTTTTCATTTTTTTCTAATCCTTTAAACATTTTTCAGAGTTTTTGAAGACGAACATTTTCTTCTAATACACCAAAACTCTGGCGTCTATAATTAAAACGCTACAAGTATTTATAGTAAAAATAAAAATTTTTTGAAATCAATTTTGTGAAATTTTAAAAAATATCGTTCTCGCCATTTTTGTTCAATTATATTTCGAATCATGATTTTATATGTGGTCGATAAGGAATTGGTATTCCAAAGAACCTCATTTTTGGCGAAAAATTGCTGCAATGAATTCTGGACCAATCACGTTTATACGTTAAAACAGGATCATGAACAAACATCATGTGTTTCATAGTTATGTTCAATTTCCCTTTAGTAACGCCAGCATAATTAGTGGAAATATTGGTTTTTGTTTCGTGAACCGCCACGGTTTCCGCCCTATCACTATCAAATCGATTTTCTATGCATGAACTAGTTCACAACTTTATGAACATTATTCATAAAACCAAAGATTAACTCATGATGTTATTCCTATATTTAGGAACATTAGTTCACAAAACCCAAACATTCTGGATATCTTGTCGTGAACTATTTCACGAAACTCGAAATTTTATTCATGAATCTTTTCAATCCTGATTCCTGATTCATGATTCCTAAGATATTAGTCACGATCCGATATCCGTGCTCGTTAAATAATTTATAAAGTCATGAAATATTATTCATGAAATCGTGAATTGGTTCATGATTCCTAGTACAATAGTCACGATGACCATGCTTGCCCGTGAAATAAATCACAAAATTACAAAATATTATTCATGTATTCGTGAACTAGCTCATGAATCCTAGTATAATAGCAACGACTCGTGCTCGTGAAATAGTTCACAAAATGATCAAATATTATTCATGTATTCGTTCTTAACCGTTATGTGTCCGATGCGATACCCGGGTACCTTTTTGGGTTTCAATTAATGAAATTCCCATGTTTTATCCATAGCTGGAAATTGAAACTTTGCGACGTCGTAGAACTTCAGTAAGTCAAACTTTTGGGTTAATAATATTGTTGATGTAGTAAGGGGGAGTGAGGAGGGGCTCCTGATTTTTTTTACCCGGGTACCAACAAAACTGAAATGCTAATAGCTAAGATAATTTCCAACCGATTTTGATACTTTTTGGTGTTTTGGATTCGGGAAATCATCCACTTTTAGAATTGGTAAAAATGAATCGGGTTACTTCATTCGGTTCCCGAAAATCCGGATTTCTGGAAGCATGTTCCAGTGCTTGAATACTGGCTGTATCTCGTGGTTTTGGAACCATTTGGTGATTTGATTCCGGAACGGATATTCCGGAGCAGGTTCCCGTAGGGCCGTGAGTGGCCATTCCATTCCAATTCCATTTTTCAAACTTCCATAGGGTCCCGTAACAACAAATAACAGCCTTCGGAGACAATTTGAAGAGTTTTGATACTCATATTGCTAGGACAATAATAAAATTTACAAATCATACCCTAGCATCCGCGCCTCTACATCTTACACTCCAGGACGTACCGCCTATGAAGTTTTCGAGCCACGCGCCCACCGTGTGTTACAATTATAAGCGGGCCGACTATAGCAGCATTTTGAATATTTTACAAAGTATTAACTGGGATTCTGTGCTAAGCAAGGATGATGTGAACTCCGCCGCTGAAACGTTCTGCCATATAATGAGCTACCTTATCGATCGTTATGTCCCAAAGTGTAATCAACGAAGTGATCAATCCCCCTGGCAGACAGCCGAGCTACGTCAGCTAAAAACTGCGAAAAGAGCAGCATTACGAAAGTTTACCAAACGCCGTACCTTGTCACTGAGAGCTTATTATGTAAGGCTTAATAACGATTTTAAAAAACTGAACAGTTTTTGTTTTTCAAACTACAAACGAAAAATGCAACGTAAGCTTAAGTCGGATCCTAAATCGTTTTGGAGATACGTCAATGAGCAGCGGAAAGAAACCGGTTTACCTTCTACAATGTTTTTGAATGGTGAAGTTGGGCATGATTCACAAGCCATATGCAAATTGTTCGCCTCTAAATTTGCGAGTGTGTTCATCAGTGAGACTCTGTCCTCGCAGCAGATTTACGTTGCAGCTAGCGGCGTGGCCCAACTCGAACGGTCAGTGAGTGAGATTCGTGTGGAGCACTCGGATATTGTATCAGCAGCATCCAAGCTTAAAGCATCGTCATCTCCTGGGCCAGATGGTGTTCCTGCTGTGTTTTTGAAAAAGTGTATATCTGGTTTGGTAGAACCACTCTGTCAACTATTCAAAATGTCACTGACAACCGCGATTTTTCCTCAATTGTGGAAAGCAGCTTTCATCTTTCCTGCCCACAAAAAAGGTGACAAGAGAAACATTGACAATTATCGAGGAATTTCTGCGCTCTGTGCCATTTCCAAGCTCTTTGAGTTAGTCGTGGTGGAGTCAGTGTTTTTTCACTATAAGGAATATATTTCTAAAGACCAACACGGATTCATGCCGAATTGATCTACGTCGACGAATCTACTATCTCTAACCTCTTTTGTGTCCGAAGGGTTCGATGCGAATCAACAAACTGATGTTATACACCCAAAACAGACCCTGTAAGAATCGCTTACACTAATGCAATAAATACGAGCGAAAATTGCAAGCGTTCTGGTAATGTGCGAAAATTGCAAGAAGAAAAAACGAAGTTTGCCTATGTATTAGCGATAAATGTGTATTAGTGACGCATGTGTTAGAAAAAAGTCAGCTGGCATTGAAAAATAAGCCCCACACGGGGAGGTCACTAACCAACACTTACACTTAATCCATGCAACCATGCTATCATATAATTATAAATGGATAAAAGTCGTATATAAACACTTGGATGATTTCACGATTAATGAAAAAAGTAAAGGACGCACCCAGATTTGAACTCACGTCCTTGCGCATCGTAGCACTGACTATACGCACTGTTCTATCTTTCCACATGTTGAGAGAGCGTTAAAACTCGTACAATCAGCACATCCGCAATTTGATGTTATCTCGTGTGTAATGAATAACACAAAACTGCGTTTTATGATGTTGGTGAGGAATGAGTAAAAAGCAGACGGAAAATGAAAGCTTGCCTTGCGTTGCTATACCAACCAGCATAGGCATGTGAATGTGGTGGTAATCCTTTGACAGTGTGTTGAAGAAACGTATGGACGTAAAGCGAGAGATGAAGTGATTTTATATGCTTTCAACAATCGAAAGCGGCGTTAACTGCAAAATTGCAAGCGATGCTAACATTATTTGCAAGTGATTGTCACTTGCAATTATTGCAAGAGATTTTTGTTTTGGGTGTATATACTGACTTATCTGCAGCTTTCGACAAAATCAATCACGATATCGCAGTCGCTAAATTGGAAAAACTTGGCTTCAGTGGATCACTCCTGCGATGGTTTCAATACTATCTCGTTGGCCGCCAACTCAGTGTGAACATAGGTGATGCATACTCCAAACTGTTCTCCGCAACGTCTGGTATTCCGTAAGGAAGTCATCTCGGACCATTTATATTCACTCTCTATTTCAATGATGTAAACTATCAGCTGCAAGGACCACGGTTGTCGTATGCAGATGATCTAAAAATTTTCGAACGGACGCACAATATTTGCAGCAGCAAGTCGACACTTTCAGCAGATGATGTGAAAACAACCGAATGATTCTGAATCCGGCGAAATGTTCTGTGATATCGTTCTCCAGAAAAAAAGATCCCATTGAGTTTGAATATAACTTGTCTGGAGCTCTTGTTTCCCGGGTAAGCTGCGTTAAGGATCTTGGAGTGCTGTTAGATTCGAAACTTATATTTAAGAATCACATTTCGTATGTTGTTGGTAAAGCATCGCGAAGCCTAGGCTTCATTTTCCGTACGGCTAAATCCTTTACAGACATTTACTGTCTCTAAAGCCTATACTGCTCTTTAGTGCGCTCTACGCTGGAGTATTTTTCGGCGGTCTGGAACCCGAATTACATGAACAGCAGCGATCGAATTGAAGGCGTTCAACGAAAATTTATACGGTATGCTCTTCGACGCCTGCCTTGGCGCGATCCTGTTCGTCTACCAAGCTACGAGAGTCGGTGTCAACTCATCCAGTTCGATACTCTCCAGCGTCGTAGAGAAACTGCAAGAGCCTTATTCATCTCTGATCTTCTGTCAGGACGCATCGATTCTCCAGATTTACTAGAGCGAGTTAACATCCAAGCAAGGTCCAGAACGTTACGCGGAAACGTTCTTCTGAGAATGCCGTTTCGACGAACTATTCAAACAGCTAATGCCGCTATCACGGGACTACAACGCCTCTTCAATCGTGTGTCGCACCTGTTCGACTTTCATTTGTCTCGAATATCATTAAGAAATCGATTCCTGCAGTTTTTTAGATGTAATTAGTTTAAGTTTCCATCATTGGGGCCGAGTACGGCCTGTTGATGTGCGTGATAAATAAATTAAATAAATCTTTCGAGCACTGGAATTGGAATCCGGATTACCAAGAACCAAATCCATTCATCCAGTTCAATTTTACAAAATCAAAAAGTGGACGAGCTCCTGAATCCAAAACATCTAAAAGTGTCCAAATCGGTTAAAGGAAGCCATAGTTATGAGCATTTCAGTTTGTGGGTACCCGGGTACCCTCGTTGGCCTGTTAAAGGTGTTTTTTGTTGAACACATAACGGTTAATATATTCTTCACGATCCAATATCCGTGCTCGAAAAATTGTTCACAAAACTATTAGTTATTTTTTTCATGTATCCATGAACTGGTTCATGATACCTAGTATAATAGTCACAACTTTCCATTCGTGATCGTCATATAGTTCACGTTATCATAAAGTATTATTCATGTATTCGTGAGCTTGGTGAACTTGATTCCAAATACAATGGTCACGTCTGACCAATCGTTCTTCTGAAATAGTTTATAAAATCATGAACTATTTATTATTCATGGATTCGTGAACTAGTTTATGATTCCTAGCACATGATTTACGACCTATTTTGTGTGCTTGTAATATCTATACATATAAAAGTCAATGTTTGTATGTATATGATTTATGGACTCTCAAACGGCTTCACCGATTGCCGTCAAAATTTATACATAGTAGGCATTTGTTATGGAGCGTGTTTGTGTGCTATTGGTTGAGCATTATGTGCCCGCCAGATGGCGCTTTGGAACAAATTGTGTTTTCCTCCTATTTCGTTGAAAATCGCAGCAACGCGCGATGGGTATTAGCTAGTTTTGAATATATTTTTAATTATTTTCAATTTCATGCAACATGGTAATGAAATTTTCACGTGAACTATTTCACAAAATTTGGACTATTCGTAGAATCATTGTTTTATACCCTTTTTCATGAAATGTCCAGCTGCTAGTGTCCAGTAATAGGCACGAGCAGTAGATATGAGGAAACCATCAGGACCTCGAAGATCTTTATTTATTTGATAAGGTTCAGTGTGGTATCTGGACAGTAGGGCATTGCAAAAAAAAATTTTTTTGAATCCTCAAAGCCCCCCTCTCTCATTTTGTGACAAATGTCAAAGTAAGGTCAGATGCCAAATTTCACATCATTTGAACAATTTTAGACCCCCGCTCACTTCGCTTGAAATTTTGCTATAACTTTTGAAGTAGCAATCAGAAAATTACAATTTATACTTTTTTGAAAGGAAATAATCTTAGTATTTGAATGAAGATATTTTTGTTTTTAGGAAAATACGGGTAAGTGGGGTACTGGGTCATTTTGGACCCAAAATCCCATATTTTTAATGATTTTTCTGCTCCGTGATGCAAATCATACATATTTTGTAGTTTTTCTAATGTGAAAAAATCTCAGAAATCGATCGGAACCCTTTTGACCTTAGACCGAATACGAGAAGTTGGGGTTATGGGGCTTTTTGTCATTCATATTAAATTTTATCATTTTCTCATGCATATATCTCTTTTATTCTTCAATCAATTTTCATAAAATGTAACTTGTTGAACGTGTAAAATTCTGAGGAATAAAACAAAAATAAAAACGTTAAAGGTAAAATTCAGAAACATCAAACTTTTTGATATATACTCTACAAATCTCATTTTTTTTCACCTAATACCTCAACTTCTCCTATTTTTCCAGCAATGAAACTTTTCTCATGTGATCCCTTAGCATATTTTACACTAAAAGTAGTAAATTAAATAAGAATTTTGTTGTTAAATGGAGTTAATATGTGCGATTTTATGATAAAAATGTGAAATCGACACTATATGTCAGATAATTTGATGTTCCTGAATTTTACCGGTAACGAATCTATTTTTGTTATAATCCTAAAGATTTTACACGTTCAACAAGGTATAGTTTATGAAAATTGAGTGAAGAATAATAGAGATATATTCACGAGAAAATGATGAAGTTTAATATGAATGACAAAAGGCCATATAACCCCAACTTCTCGTATTTGGACAAAGGTCAAAAAGGCTCCGATCGATTTTTGAGAATTAGAATTTTATTTTATTTAACATTAGAAAAAACTACAAAATATGTAGGATTTGCATCACAGAGCAGAAAAATCATTAAAAATAGGGGATTTTGGGGCCAAAATGACCCGGTACCCCACTTTCCCGTATTTTCCTAGAAACAAAAGAATCTCCATTCAAATACTAAGATTATTTTCTTCCAAAAGAGGTATAAATTGTAATTTTCTGATTGCTACTTCAAAAGTAATAGCATTTAATGTATGTTTCCTCCATATTTTCCCATAGTACCAATTTCAAAAAATTTCAAGCGAAGTGGGCGGGGGTCTAAAATTGTCCAAATGATGTGAAATTTGGCATCTGAGCTTACTTTGACATTTGTCACAATATGAGAGGGGGGGGGGGCTTTGAGAAATCAAAAAAAAAAAATTTTTTTGCGATGCCCTACCTGACAGAAGTGAAAACTGGGATGAGATCTACAAATTGTGTTCATGATATATTCCATAGAATAAAACTGCTGATATCGTGAACAAAGGTCACATTACTCAACGTGTCAACTTCGAAGGCAAGCTCTAGAATAAAATATCACGATAACGTAAACAGAAATTGCGAAATCGTGACTAAGAAATGATGAACATGAATCAAACTTGTGACAAAAATGTCAACAATCGTGACTAAGATCCTGAAATCATGATGATAAATCCCGCCAGTCTGACAGGAAAATCCGGTAGTAAACTCATAAAAAAGATAGCAAGGTAATGTGATGAGAAATCAGAAAAAAGCTCCTGAACATCATACGACTGGCGGCTGTGTATTCTCAAATTATGAACAAGAATCGTAACAAAAACTAAATTTGTCCAGGGAACAACAACAGTAACCCAACCAAACATTCGAATGTAACGCCATGTATATATTTAGAGTGAACTATTTTTTTCGAAAACATAAATAGTTTCATGAATACGAGAGTTATTATTCACAATTTCAGGAACTAGGTCACGATTTTCGTAAATCGTTCAGTTCACGAAATCATGAATTCATGAATTTATGAACGGGTTTTTTTTCCGTGTAGATATGTGGTGCCGTGGTACAAAATATCCGCCTTAAGACAACCTTCAAGTTGTCTGAAGACTGCTTTTGTTTTAAATCAATATCGAAAAAGTTATTTGAATAAAATCGTTTTTCTAAAAACACTAGGAATGACCCTAACCTTTAATTATACATTTGTTGTAAAATGAAGAGATGGAGATAGAGCTTACATGTCTTCAGCAAATTTTCTAAAACTTGTTATTCTACAACTGCATTGAAGATTGTATGGCTCTATTTAGAACGATTAAAAAGTTGTTGTTTTAACAAAAAGGGGGCTCCCAAACTTGCATTCTGGACCACTGTGCACTGCAAAGAGCATGTAACGTGTATGTGAAACAAGCGCAAACTGTTACCTCCGGTACTTTCAGTATCAGCCAAACTCTACCGCAAAGTATAAAATCCGCATCATTCAACTGCTAATCTGATTGCCCATATTTAATCCTTGGATGCTTCCTAGAAAACCGTACCTTATCTAGCAATATGTCGCGCCCATTCTCCGATGTCACAAACAACCCGAGGCACAGCAGAAATTATGTCCTATCTGCACGTAACACCTTGCCACGCAAGCTCAGCCCCTGTCGTATAATCCAAAGTGCAGTAACAAAATGCCGCTGGTTATCTCATTCCTATAATCTTCAAACACGTTTTTCGCCTCTAATTCGAGCACGCATCAAATCTGATGAATTGAATGCAGAACCAACAGACCACCACGCGTCACTTATGTGGCCCAGATTTGATTACCCTTCTCTGTATTGTAGCCTGTAATACGCACTGGCCAGAATTCGACCTACAAAACAACCATCAGAGCAAATACTGTCAAGCAGAGTCAACGAGGTCACGGTCCCTCTAATTTTTCGCATCTTTTTCCTACAGAACTGCAAAAATAAACCCCGCAAAACACTTGAGGACAGCAGGCAAAATCCTGCCATGGCACAGAAGTGGCTTATATCAATATTGATTTTGCGGATTGTGAACTTTTGGTAGTTTTCAACTTTGCCTGGTTTAATTTTTAATCAGATCCGACGAGCTAGCGAGAGAAAAAAAAATGTACCCGCTCAACGTAGATTAAATTTTTCAGCTGCATTGAGCATGAGTTGTAATTGAAACTATGAATCAAATTATTAAACGTTGATTCGAAGCTACCGGAGCGCGCGGGTAAGACCTTGCAGCGGCGAGCCAGCAAACGACCCGGGGATCAAATACACCGAGCCTTCTATTGCACAGGAGCTGGGGGAAGTACAAAGCGGATTGAAAAAAATGAAAATAATCACGAGATCCTGCGCGCATAAAGCGCGGATTCCGATCCCGACCCGTTCGTTTATACGGAGTGCAACAACTGACTGTGGCAAGAGGAAAAGTTGAATCGCGAGATTTGAGCACGTGCGCACGCGTTTTGGGGGGTGAAATATTGTATGCTGTTTATGCTGCACCGAACTCCGATACGCTCTCTTCTCGGTGGTAGGTCATTAGAAGAAAATTAATCTGTAAATTATGATCGCTCTTAATCCGGAATTATGTGTTTTATTGGCGAGAACTGTTTAGGGATGGAGGAAAACTGACTGGTACCGATATGCAAAGGCGGTTTTTTGTGGAACAAAGGTTTCGGTAATTTTGTTTATTGTTGTCAAAAAAATAAGAATCTAAAATATGTACCTCCCATAGTTACAGCAGTTGGGCTAAAATTTACACACTTCCGGTAATTTGTAAGCTTTCGCTGACTTCAGCCCAGTTGCACACGAGTCATTTCAACGGAGGGTCTTTTATCCATTTTATCCGTCATCAGCTGGTTATTGATCTGTAAACAAAATTAAACTGGATATGTGAACTGAAACAACCCCCCGTCGCATTCCAATCAATACTTACCACCTTTGCAACTTGAATAACATGATCAAGTCGTTCATCGGCTAGCGCTAGCAAAGGCTGTTTCGTTTCTTCCAGAGACTCAGTCAACTTTTCCAAATTCATCTGTATACAGTCTGCCCGCACAAGTGCCAAGATGCCCAGAAACTTCCATAGATTACTTCCACTCTCCGTCGCCTCGTCTATCACCCGCCGAGCAATGATGCGTGTCTCGTCCAGTTTGCTAGCTGCCAGATGGTGACGACACATTTCGTGATACAGAAATGCTCTCTCGATTGCATAACTAGAGTAGGGTATTCGTTTTTCCAGAATCGTAATGCGGTTCCTCAAAATAAATGTTTAGAAAAAAGTCAACAACAAATCGATAAACTCACTTATAAGCGATATATCCGTAATCTGGAGCGGCCGGATCCCGGTAGGTGGACTTGTCGCCAAAAATTGGCACAACAACTTCCTCTTCTCTGATCAGCGGCAAATTGAACAGCAGTAGCAGTCTATCTTTGAGCGGTTCGTCCATCAATGTGGGGGGAACCTGGAAGCTGTCCACAATGGCAAGCCCTGCTAGATTACAGACTTCGTTGACGAACTTGTAGCGATCGGGAAACACGCGTACGGTTTTGATTTGGTAATAGTTCCAAAGTGTGTCACCAATGTATTGCAATAACTCTCGGAGTTTATTACGGCTACGAAGCTCCAGCATGTATTTCAGCTGGTTGTTTGCATCTCGGTAGGTTGTATAACGGAGCTTCAGAATATTACTCAACTCGTACGAATCAGCCTTCTCCGTGGAACCGAATCGTTTCGTACGGTAAGTAGAATATGGAGTCCCGGATTGTAAACTTACAAGAGCCGCATCAACTCTCTTGTAACACTTCTCAATAGTGTCCGACAAAGCCTTGGAGCTCTCCTTTGCCTGAGGTGGATTAACAACCTTCTCCCATGCTCCATCCTTTTGCAGCGATCTCAGAAATAGCAGATCCTTCCATCCCCGGTTCAGATAAATTTGTCCCAGCATCTTGAGATTTTTCTCCTGACGTTTCTTTTCTCTGACGTGTGGATGTTTAATGACCAACTCGGCCACACTGACCGCATCGCACTCACCCCGGTCACGTTTAACTTTCCACCCTGGTCTGGTATCTACCCGGTTAAGTTCACGCTCAGCGGCGATCTTCCTGAGCCGGTGGCGATGCTGGTACAAACAGGGTCCGGCCTGTTCGCCTAAAATATTCTCGTAATTCCGAAAGCCCAACCGGATCTCTTCTTCCATGTCATTTAGCCTGTGTCCAACAAAGTGCCGCTTTTTGTTCGAAGCTACCTTCACATGTTCCTCAAATTCATCCAGCTCGAACAACGTGCGGCATTCCTGCAGCGAGCAGGGAAAATCCATTCCTCGGGGATCGGATTCATCTCGTTCAACGTCGAGTCCCTTGCGGGCACTGATCAACGAATCTTTCAAATCCGAATTTTTGAAGTGAGCAACACTCTTCCGAAAGTGACAGTCTATCGCCCCCGGATTGACCGAAACGGCTTCACCTAGCTTGATGGCAGCCGCGTGGTAGCGTCCCTGCCGGATATAATGACTTCCCTGATCACGGAAGATCACGTGCTGGGCATCTTCCGGCCAGGAGAGCTCCAAGTAGGACATTTTCGCTGTGATTGATTGACACTTAACAGGGTTTTGCGCACTTTGTTCATCGTGGTTACTACGATCGTTGAGTGAAATTTTCATAAAATAAGTCAGTATAGAACCAAATACAAATATGTATTTGTATTTGATAGGACTATCATTCCAGGTACACACCAGCTTATTGTTTGAAAGTCGAACTGAAAACGAAAGCCAAGGTAAATAAACACCTTGCTGAGACTCTACCAAATGCGCCAGAAGACTACGCAACGGTCTTGTTAGTCCAGAATAAACAAAGTACAAGAGAATCCCTTCAAATTTAAAAAAATTTGCGAAAATTATTGCTAGTTTTTTCCTCAGTTTCATAATAACATAATGGGAATGTCGTATCGTGAAAACTGAACTGAAACTGAATTATCACCAAGTACCCGGTTCTAGTTCTAGTATTGCGCCAAATTGAATCTCGGGTTGAAATGTCACATGAGATTTTTGATGTTCCTGGAAGCGTTGAAAACTGCTTGTTTCTTCTCAAATGTCTAAGACCTGGTGCTGTTTACTTCAGTTTTGTGGCAGAGCTTCCTCTTGCTGGTATAATTGGTGGCCTCTCGAGAGAGAAATGTATTTCGACAAAGATCCATTTCCTTGTGATTAGTGCAATACTGCATGCATGTCCAAATCGATAACTACACCATCAATCTCAACTTTGTGAGCGGGCACGTAAACGCGGTTGTTCTTTATAAAAGGCTTGTCGACAGTAACGTTATTTATTTGTTTTAGACAAAATATCACAGTTCTGAGCTTATCTAGACGAACTTTTGAGATATCTGTCACAGCTGAATATTTTTGCGTCTTGCGAAATATTACAATACTTTGGGGACTATCTTTGATCCGAAAGAAGATCGGATATGGTCGAACCAAATCCAAATATGTTAATAATTTGAATTCAGTTTATGTTGATTGAATCTTTCGTGAAATTTTGCATACTTTCTGCATCTGTAATAAGTTTTGTTGTAGGCGTTTGATAAAGTTATAACATATTTGTCGAATGAAGATTCGTCAAATCAAATAATATAGAATGTTTTGAATAGTTGCTCCCTCCGTCGCCTTCGAGCACCTAACGTCAACTGATTCCATAAATATACAGGTCAAGATTTGTAACTAGAATTTACATGGAGTGTACGACAGTCAAACAAGAAGGAAGTAGGGGTATGTGTGCCATTTCGATGTACACCAATTATTTTTTGAAGGTCGAACTGAAAAAGAAAGGCAATGGGTTGCAAAACTGAGACTTCGCCAAGGGCACCAGAACACCATGCTGCGGCGCTGGAAGTAGGCACCCAACTAGTAATGGGATGAATAAAATTTCGAGTCCTGCACGAATGAAACCTCGCATAAACTGAATAAATTATAGAAAAACAGTAAAACAAAACTATAAAAATTAATTAAGCAAAAAATTGGAAAAAAGTTATCAAATTCATATTTTAACCATTAATAAAATAATGTAATCAAATCTGTACAGCTCATTAAATGAAAAATTAGACAACATTACCAACAGTTAAATTATTAAAATAAATTGATAAATTTATTCCAACTAACAAATTGGATGAAATGGTTGACTAAACAAAATTGATAAAATTCATAAAATGAAAAAACTCAATAAAATTTATGACCTGAAAAGAATAATAATATGAATGAAATGAATAAAATGAATAAAATAGAAAAATAAATGTAACCAAGAAAATAAATAAAATACAGTTCTTATGGTAGAGGTGGACGAGTCTGTCTTTGCCGTGAGACATGTTGGTAGACTTGAGTGATTCCTAGTAACACTGTCTAAGCTCGACTCCTGCCAGCAGGAGACGAAAGATTAGTCCGTAAGATTTTAAGCCTGTTTCTAATAACCCTGACCACCTCTAGTTTTCCGATCTGTATATTTCACATCCTTGCTCTCACTTGAGTACTATGACTCCATAATTTTCATAACTTTCGCTACTTAGTAATCTCTAGCTAATTGAATGTCGTTAAAAATCAAAAAAGAAAATGTGGCTGAATATTGGTCGAAATAAAAAAATGAAGAGATAAAATAAATTAAATTAATAATATAAGTAAAATTAATATGGCGGATCCAATTAATAAAATCAATGAAAGGAATATAATTAATTAAAAACAAAACAAAATTAATGGAATTTATGAAATGAATAAAGAAAAAAAAAACAAATTGAACTAAATTAATTGGTTTAAATGAAACATTAAACGATATTGAAAAACCGAAAGACTGAAAAAATTAGATTATTAATCCTTTCATGCACATGTTGTTTGAGGACAACAACGTTTTTAAAAAGCTATAACTTTCGATTGAGGCGAGATTTGCTCACAAAAACAAGTAAGGCTCATTAATTTGAGTATTACCAGCTACAAGGTTCAGCTCTAGAACTGAAGTTATTGCAATTAGTCTGATTGGATTCCGATGGAGCAGTGCTGCCAGGGACAGTTTACGTTGACGACGGAAAATTATTTTTTCATATATCTTCGTTATGGTGCAATATTATTGAAAACTGATAAAACATCAATTTAGACTGTCGTTGGCTACGTCCACGTAATTGGACTACTGTAATTATTCTAGGAGAATTATATTGAGTATTAGAAGGTAAAAATTGACCAGCTTCTAACACTGCTGTGGAAGCACCCATCTTTATGAAAATAGGCTTTTCGTGTTTCTTGACCCCACCGTTTTCAAGGAAAAATAGTTTTGAAACCATGCATGCACTAGAAAAAAGTTGGGCATGAAAGGGTTAAAATGAATAAACAGAATAAAATGTATGAACTGCAAAATAAGAATAAAACGCATAAAATGAAAACAGTGAAGAAAATAAGTTATATGGAAATATGATTAAAATGCATGAAATGAATAAACTAAACAGAATGAATCCAACGAATGAAACGAATAAAATAGAATGAATGAACCCAATGAATAAAAGGCTTGAAAGGAATACTGAATGTAATAATTGAGTAAAACGAAATCATCATATATTTAAAATTTGTCAAGCATTCAAAATGCACAAAACGAATAAAATCCATGAAATGAAAAAAATGAAAAAACGAGTGCAAAGAAGAAAATTTAAAAAAATGATTTAAATAAAGTAAACGAATAAAATGAATTGTATGAAGTTACGTAATATTTGTGAAAAATATTTGAAAAAACGGCTAATTAATATACAATGTACTTTCTAGTGTTTCCAGCTTTTTTATTTCCACCTTCTCGTTCTTCTTTTCTTGCCGGCGTCATATGATTCATGAATGAGCCAGGTAGATATTTCAAAGTATTCATTTTTATTGAAATAAATAGAAGGGAGTGTGTCTGGGCTACGATGGCGATTATATTATTGTCGTTAGCGGTGTTTTTCGATTACAATGTAGTCTCTTTCCAGCCATCCTTATAGTTTGCGAATTGTTTCGTTCGGAATTCTTGTTCCGGAGATATGGATCAATGAGTCCAACAACCTTTTAAAAAAATGGTTCAAACTATTGGAATAAGTATTTAAATTCTTGGAAAAAAACAATTGACCATCGACACTGTCCCTTGACATATGAACTGCTTTTCAGGCTTGACCATTCATAAAATTAGAAGTCTTAATTTTTTGCTAATAATGTTTTTAGTTTCATTGATCATGAAAAAGATACCTTGCAGGTTTCAGTGTCATTTCTTCCTACACAATAATGTGTATAACAAAATAGTCAGATCAACTACCTGTCCAATCCATAAACACTGATTGTAATCCTCGCTAATTTACTTGTAGAATACGGAGCATTCAAAGAAACGTGTACTGAATTATGCACCGCCTCGCTACTCTTTGCGACTACCATTGAAACTTCCTAGAAGCGTTCTCAGCATAGAGCAAACATGGGCCACTAAAACCATCGTAGCGGTTAGAAGAAATATTATACTTGCATCCCCCATCCTGCGAGGAATGTCTCTTTTCAAAT